>NC_136262.1:9582738-9700238 GCF_964187855.1 Myxine glutinosa | reverse complement strand
AAGGAAGAATTGATTAGTTTTTGGTGAAGCTCAGGATATTATTCCGGATCCAGGAATTTTTTTGGGGATTTTTTTTTTCTGTTTTACTGCATGAAAGCTTTTATTCTTATTCTTAAATGATGTTTTTCTCCTCCAATTCCGAGATATATCAAAATACATTCTCTGACAGTTAGGGCCTACTTTCTTTTTCATTTATTATTTTGGGGATAGGGGATGTTAAACAAAACATATTATTCCAACTAAACCCACGGTGGGAGTATGCGTGAGTGGTGTTCTAGTTTTATATAAATTTAATTACATTATTGAGCACTGTGGAACACAAATCTCCTTTTTAACATTTTCAAAACCCTTCCACTGAGCAGTAATTGGACCAAATATTACAGCATTTTACGTCATCTCAACCAATCAAATTTGCCGCTTATAGACCTCGCTCTTCCATGTCCTTGTTTCTCAAGACAACATGGGGTAATGTGTTCGATGAACTCTCTCTTTAGTCTTCATGCATAAAATTTTGGTTCATGGAAGAGCAGCACATGGTTAAAAAAGCAACATGCTGTTAGTGGGGCAACATTTGCATACAACAAGGAAGAGAATGAATGAGAATGGGAGAAACACAGTAACCTGCCAATGAAAGGGTTGGGTTATTTGGGGGGAGGGGGCACGGTAAGGTCTGTTGTATTGGCAGGGGATGAAAACAGATGTTGGTACACAGTTTGGTATAAGCTCTGGAGGGAAGAGCGATTTGACCCGTCTGTCTCTTAGAGGTTGGGGAAGAGAGGACCAGAGGTGGAGGCGATCTTAAAACCAGATTTTTATTTTTATTTGCAATTTAACCAGGAAGGAACAAATGAGGAAGCACGTGCATCCTGGAGGTTCTGGAGATATTTGGAGGGTTAGGAAAAGAGTGGGCTAGACCGAAGGAGATGCAGCAAAAAAAAAAAAAAAAATTGTAGACCGACCTGTCTGCATTGTGATAGCAATAATCTTTGGGATTCAGCATCATTGTGGGATATTCCAATAATGATGAGAGTTTTCGATTCCATAAAAATCCAGAAGAGACTAGCCTGGTGTTAGCTTAGCGGCTAGAGCGTGGGCTTGGGATCCTAGGATCCTGAGTTTGAATCCTGGTTGATCACTGAATTAACGCCAGGGGGGTTGACTCAGCCTGTCATCCTTCCGAGGTCGGCAAATTGAGTACCAGCTTGCTGGGATGAATGATCCCAGTGTGTACCCCAATTTAGAATAGGTACACCGTATCCTTGCGCATGGTAAGAGGCGACTCAAGATTGGTGTCAGGAAGGGCATCCGGCCATAATAACATTGTCTCAAAAAGGGAACCATGATTGCCATGGAGCCCGCAAGGCTAACCCCCGCTGTAGCGGGGAAAAATGGCCTTAAAACGATCATTCATTCATTCATTCATTCAGACTGATGTGATGCTGAGGTGCCCTCTCATAGGGGAGAGAAATCCTCCATGTAGCTGTCAACAAAGGCTTTTAGCCTGTGAACTGCTCTGATTTTCCAAAGGAAATACTTTGATCAACGGAGGTTGCTCAGTCTGCAGCTGCCTTTGGCGGCCAGCTTTACTATATGGTTGATCCAAGAGAGGTCATGGCTGATTGAGGTCTAGAAGTTCAAGAAAGTAACCCTATTCTTGTGGCTGACAGTAGAAATCAATATATGGTTTTGTTCCATGGTCCTTTCGTAGCGACTTGTTGAAACTGATATTTTCCATTGTTAAAGGTCATCATATAGTGATGCAACTGTTGCGTGCCTGTTAGTGGGATTGAGTGCTCAACATCCCAATGTGGAGTTATCTGCAAAAAGGAAGAATGGGCTTTATCGAGCATCTGAGAGATTGTTTGTGGAGATGAGGAACAAGCCTGGGCCCAAGGCCCTTCTCCTGAAAGACATTACTTGCTTCACATTTTTCTTTCATTTCCAAAGAAATCATTAACACTTGAGACAAAATGGTGCCATATTTATGCCAAGGAACGTCAGGAAATGCATGTACTGTACATCCAGTCCTCTTAAACAAAGCATTAACAATTCTTTTTTTCTTTTTAAGAACTGAGAAATCTTCCATTGAATTTTATTTGCAAGAGTATCAAGAGGGTGCACACTGGCAAAGTGAGCAGAGTCCAAAACAAACCCCCTACTCAACTGGCAAGGAAAACTTCATCTGAAACAAAAACAATAATCCCTTTAGTCATACTTGAGGCAGCAGTGTTTCCCAATTCCCACAATACAATTTTCTCGGGGGCCTACAGGTTACAACGTGCTTTTGAAAGGGTTCCTGAAAAGCAGCGTCAGTCGGTGCGAGCCATCACCTTTTCTTGAGTGAACAGACGCTGTCTAACCATGTGGTCTCGGTAGGAGAGGATTTCCATCAGCAAAAAACCAAAGCTCCAATGTTGCTCATGAAGTTTATAAAGTGTGAATCAAATAAAGAAAGCTAAGTTATATAACTGAACGTAAATCTCCTGGTCTTTTTGCCTTGGGAATGACTGAGCAGTTAAGTGATTGGTCTAAACATCTCCGATAGATTCACAAGCTACTCGTTGTCCTGGTTGAACATGAATAGGGACAAAGGCAAAGGCTAGGATCACCCCCTCCACGTGGTGAGAGTTGGGGCTCCTTATCTCTGCTGGGCATTGCTAAGTCATGATCAGGTTTGCTACTTGTCTGGAGTGCCCTCCATTCCCATAGTTGAATACCCGCTAGACTAGAGAGTGCCTATTTAGGCATAATGAGTGTACTATGGTCATATGAGAACCACTGGGGGGCTCAAGGGAGGGGCCATGTGGGTGGACTGCAAGAGAGAATTCCGCAGTCAAAGGGGAATTGGCGTGCACGGACATTCGGCTCACCCCCAACACTTTCAATGCGGACAATATTCCTGTTCGGGTAAAAATGCATTGGGGCGACGAGGAAGCATTTGATATGGCTCCTTGGGAAGCCTATCTAGTCCAGGACGGGTGTTAAAAACCTGAACCAGGTGCTAGAGGACGCCATCCTTGGGCGTTCTTTGGAGTTTATAAAACAGAAGAGGAGACAGGCGGCCACAAAAACCTCATCAAACGCGCCGCAGAAGCTAATTACCTGAAATAAATATCCATACTAAAAGAGACCATGAGGGAAAGGTGGGGGAAACAGAAATGATGGTGCCAAAGCATATTATGTTTTCTTGTTCAGTTGTTGTTTTGTTGTTTTCTTCATTACTCTCCACATGAAATCGTTAGTCTTATCCCTTTTTTTCATTCCTTGTAGAGATCCAGGGTAAGGAATTGTGCATAATCTACCTGCTGATAGTTGGTCATTATTTTGAAGTGTGGTCACTCACAGGGTTGTCTTTGTGCATGTACGTCTTCAGTACAAGGTTCGTTCATATCTACAGATGAAGTCTTTGAAGGCCTGCAAGCGGGAGATCAAATCTGTAATGAACACGTCAGGAAATGTATGTAAATACAGTTCTCTTCAACAACCTTTTTGTAACTTATTTTGGTATTCATCACAGTGTTGTTTCCAAATCGGAGATTTTGTGCGTCTGATCTTTTTTCCTTTTTTTTCTTCTTCTTCCCACAGTCGATTTCGTCACTGTTCCTAAAAAGCAATTTCGAATTCCAGCGGGGCAATTACCGTAAGGCCGTGAAGCTTCTGAACAGTGCGAATATTGCCGATCACCCTGGCTTTATGAAAACTGGTGCGCACTCTTATGCATGGCCATCCATTATTTGTCAAATCTTGTTCGCGTGCCCTCTTTACCTCCACCACCAAAGGTGGATGGAGGTTATGGTGTTTATTTTTATTTTTATACACTTGGTCGAGGTTCGTATGAGAGCTAACACATGTAGCATATGACAAAGGGTGTGGGAGGCAAGAGGGGACAGAGAGGGAAGCACAACAACAGTAGGGGACAGTGACATTGAGATCTGTGGAAGGGAGAGGGCTGGGGTGGGGTACAAGGAATAAACAAGGTGGACACTGCAGGGGATTTCAGGAAAGAAAACAGGGAATTTGAAGGAAGTGGGTTTGGGATGGATTAACAGGGGTAGAAAAGATGAAGGTTTTGGATTGGGGAAGATATGAGATGGTGGTGGACACCTGTTTTGAAAACCTGGAGGGAGGAGTGGGATGGGATTGAAGAGGGTGTGGGGTTTGGTCCAGAGGTGGGAAAAAAGAGGAATGAAATAGAGTGAAGGTGAGCAGAGAGTCTTGGCAGTTTCACCAGAAGAGGGTCGCTGGCAGAATGTTTTCACCCGTGTCTGTTTTTCAGTTTGTCTGTCAACAGGATATCTCAAAAAGTTGTGGACAAGTTTGGATGAAACTTTGTGCACTGGTTGGGAGTGAGACAAGGACGAATTTATTTATATTTTGGTGAAGATCTGGATACGATAAAAAATAAAAAAATAATTAAGTGATACCTGAAAAGAATATTTTTTTAAATCACCATTGAGAAATGGGGCCAAAAACGATATACCATGATGTTTCAAAAGTTGTGGACGAGTTATGACAACTTTGTGCGTGAATTGGTTGGGTGACGAGAACAAGCCGATTATATTTTGGTTCAGGTCCGGCCTATGAGTGGGATCCAAAACGTAAACTGCTCAGCCTGGCGGAGGTATGCGCTCTACCGAGTGCCTTTCTAGTTCTATTGTATTATTGTGACGAGTCTAGAGACGATCTGTTTAGTACATGTGCACAAGAGGGGAGGTGGGCGGTATGGGATTGCGTGTTTTGGATGATGCATACAGGTAGTTTATCCCCTCCGAGCTGTCAAGCATGGGTTTGAATCCAGATCCAGCTGTAAACTTTCATCCCGGTTTCACAGGCATGGTGATTCATCAATGTGTGTTCCGTTCCTCGGATAGTCATTAAACTTGGCGTCCCGTCTGCTGACATTAGTTGGTGGATGTTCGAGTTCCAATGGTGTCCTTTGCGAAAGTTAATATTTAATTGTATGACATCTTCTGTCGACATTTAAACTTGTTTCAGCTGAGTTACTGCCAGCACCCTAGACCTAATGCATATTCCTGCTTTAACCTACAGGGGACACTGCAGCAGTGGCACAGAAGTGGTCCTGAGCAATGCAAACAAGTAGCTACGTGCTACTCGGGAAATGATGATGATCTATCAGAGAGGTAGTTCATAGCTGAAGTCTATGACCTTTACACATAATACTGTACACAGACTACAGCTCAATGGCATCACCGGCATCTTGGTCATATTCCAACTTCTGACCCGTGAAGGCAATGGCAAACCACCCCGCATAACCCATGTCAAGAAACCTCTCCAGCAGCACCGACGCTCTGTCAAGACGATTGTCCATTGATGAATGATGATACGGGTGGAGGGATACGGAGGGGGGAAGGGAGGGTGCATATACAGTGGCCTGCAAAAGTACAATATTCACCCACTACCAATAATGTCACATTTCGATGAATTAGGAATTCACATCTGATCAGAGCCGGAATTTGGAATTTGTTCAGGGTGACGACATTAACTAGTCTCCTCTTCCTGAAAGACAATGTGGGCTCTTTAACATCCACTAGCTAATGCTAGCAGATGGGGTGCCCAGCTCGATGGTCATCGGAGGGACGGCGCACTTTATGATGCAACATCCAGCCTGTGAAGCACAGATCCGACTGTTTATAATCTGCATTGGAATCGTGAGATCCATTTCAAACCCTTGCGTATGGGGCGAGGGATTACAATTTCCACCTTGCTTGCTGACCTAATAAATCTATTGCCACTATGTAGTTGATGTAAGGTTGCATAACCTTTTGTTGTTGTGCTTTTGACTCTGCAGGTGAATGTGTGCCCTGCATGTTCTGGAACAACCTGGGTTGTGTGCACCATGCAATGGGCAAGCTACATATGAGCTCATTTTACTTCAGACGGGCACTGCAAGAGAACGACTATGCGACCAACCAGCTTGCAGCACAGATTGAACAAGGTTTGGGCAATCCGAAGAATGCACTTCATTTGCATTTTGCATACCTGTCAGGTTATGACAAAATTGCTTACGACTTTATGTACAGTTGTTTTCACTATTATTTTTTGGTTTGGGATATCAGGTGATATTTGTTATTGGGTGCTCATACCTTATGTTGTCCATGTACGTCAATTTCAGATGAAAAGCTTCCGGGCCGCCCATTGTGCACGCTGCTTGCCGACTGTCACTACGAGGTCCTGCACAACTGCGGCGTGCTACTGTTGCAGACTGGCCGGCCTCTGGTTGCTTTTGAATGCCTCGTTGAAGCCGTTCAGGTCTACCACAGCAACCCACGTCTCTGGCTTCGTCTCGCCGAGTGCTGCATAGCCGCGGGTCCCAGGGTAGGGCCGTGATGTCGATACGTTAACAAAGATTGCACGGTAGTGATGTCTTGCCGTCATGTGACTATTTGTAAAGCAGTTAATGAGTGGGAGAAGTGTTTAAAAGCATTGTCAGGATAGCAGGTTTGAAGGTTTTAAAAATTGATATTCATCATGGAGAAGATTCTTACCTTTGGCAACACCAAGATTCAAGAAAGATTTTGGAATTTCCCATTGACAGATTATTTAAGAAATTGGTCAAGAAAACGAAACTACATGGATTGGCTGAGTAATTGTAAAATAACAAAATATGTTATCCCTCGTTCATTAGAAATTACACTTATTCGATCTTTTTTCTCTGACGATCTTTCCAGCTGATTTTACTACTCTCTCCATTTTTACCAAATCGCCTTTTTTGACGTCGCTAAACCAGACATGGCAACATTTTTGAGGGATGTTTGGTATACTCGCCACATTTGCCAACCCCAACCATGAGAAGACTCCATGAGACGTGTCTTTAACCAGTCAACAAAACATCTCGCTCCTTTACACGATGTAGGTAACAAAACCACACCGTACATCGGAGCCCAGGAAAAGCACGTGATGTGCTGCATTGTTAAGTACTTAAAGTGAATCTTACATACACCGAAATTAAAATACTGTTCATTTCTCTCAAATCAATATGATCATCACGTTAAAGTTTCTCTCAAATCAATACGATCATCACATTAAAGTTTCTCTCAAATCAATACGATCATCACATTAAAGTTTCTCTCAAATCAATATGATCATCACATTAAAGTTTCTCTCTAATCAATAAGATCATCACATTAAAGTTTCTCTCAAATCAATACGATCATCACATTAAAGTTTCTCTCAAATCAATACGATCATCACATTAAAGTTTCTCTCTAATCAATAAGATCATCACATTAAAGTTTCTCTCTAATCAATAAGATCATCACATTAAAGTTTCTCTCAAATCAATACGATCATCACATTAAAGTTTCTCTCAAATCAATATGATCATCACATTAAAGTTTCTCTCAAATCAATAAGATCATCACATTAAAGTTTCTCTCAAATCAATATGATCATCACATTAAAGTTTCTCTGTAATCAACACGATAATCACATTAAAGTTTATCTGTAATCAATAAGATCATCACATTAAAGTTTATCTGTAATCAATACGATCATCACATTAAAGTTTCTCTGTAATCAATAAGATCATCACATTAAAGTTTCTCTGTAATCAATACGATCATCACATTAAAGTTTCTCTGTAATCAATACGATCATCACATTCAAGTTTATCTGTAATCAATACGATCATCACATTCAAGTTTATCTGTAATCAATACGATCATCACATTCAAGTTTATCTGTAATCAATAAGATCATCACATTAAAGTTTCTCTGTAATCAATACGATCATCACATTAAAGTTTCTCTGTAATCAATACGATCATCACATTAAAGTTTCTCTATAATCAATAAGATCATCACATTAAAGTTTATCTGTAATCAATAAGATCATCACATTAAAGTTTATCTGTAATCAGTCGATCGCTAAATTAACGCCAGGGGGATTCACTCAGCCTGTCATCCTTCCGAGGTCGGTAAATTGAGTACCAGCTTGCTGGGATGAATGATCCCGGTGTGTACCCCGATTTAGAATAGGTACACCGTATCCCTGCGCATCGTAAGAGGCAACTCAGGGTTGGTGTCAGGAAGGGCATCCGGCCATAAAAACATTGCCTCAAACAGGGAACCATGATTGTCATGGGGCCCGCAAGGCTAACCCCTGCTCTTGCAGGGAAAATGGCCTTAAAAACGATCATTCATTCATTCATTTTGTAATCAATACGATCATCACATTAAAGTTTCTCTCTAATAAATACGATCATCACATTAAAGTTGCACTTCAATATTGCAATTGTTACAATATTATTGTTACAATTGTTATTGTTACAATTGTTATTGTTACAATTGTTATTGCAATTGTTACAATTGCAGTAAGTTTCTCTCTAATAAATACGATCATCAGATTAAAGTTGCACTTCAATATTGCAATTGTTACAATATTGATCTTGACGGAAAAGTTCAAACAATCAGCGCTGTGGATTATTTAAATTAGAAAATGACCTTTTCCCCACTTTAAAGTAATAAACCAGTCGATGTGTTTTTTTATTTATTACTATATCCTGCATTTATACTGTATATTGTAATATTTATTACTGTATTTATACTGTATATTGTAATATTTATTACTGCATTTATACTGTATATTGTAATATTTATTACTGTATTTATACTGTATATTATAATATTTATTACTGTATTTATACTGTATATTGTAAGATTTATTACTGCATTTATACTGAATATTATAATATTTATTACTGTATTTATACTGTATATTGTAATATTTATTACTGCATTTATACTGTATATTGTAATATTTATTACTGTATTTATACTGTATATTGTAATATTTATTACTGCATTTATACTGTATATTGTAATATTTATTACTGCATTTATACTGTATATTGTAATATTTATTACTGCATTTATACTGTATATTGTAATATTTATTACTGCATTTATACTGTATATTGTAATATTTATAACTGTATTACTGTGTATTTGGTGCTCGCTCTCCCAAAATCCTGGAATGTTTGTGCGGTGGTCTATCGTAATGCCCTGTGCAGATCTCTCACTGAAATCTCACTCCTCACATCGGAAACCAGCCTTCCTTGTGAGTGGTTGGTAGATTAATTATGCATATGATCTATAGGGGCTGTAAAACTCATTTATCTTCATCAGCCTTTGTTTTTCTTCCCTTTTATTTTATTTTTTTTCTTTCTTCCTTCCCCTAACCTTGATGGTTGATCAGATCATCAACCATTGATGGTTGATGGGAATGGTTGATCAGAGTAGTGATGGCAATGTACAAAAGAGCGCGCACAGCTGTAAGGACGAAGGACGGGAACAGTGGTGAGTTTGAGGTGAAGGTGGGAGTGCATCAGGGGTCGGTACTAAGTCCACTACTATTTGTAGCTGTGATGGAGGTGCTGGCTCAGAACGTAAAGGAGGGTTTACCTTTTGAGTTGTTGTATGCAGATGATCTGGTGTTGATTGCGGAAAGTATGGATGGACTGAAGGAAAAGATGAACAAGTGGAAGGAATGTATGGAGACAAAAGGTCTGAAGGTGAATATCGGAAAGACGAAGGTGATGGCAAGTGGTAAAGCATGTGGAGAGGTGGAAAGAACTGGGAAGTGGCCCTGTGCTGTGTGTAGGAAGGGTGTCGGAGTGAACTCCATTCAATGTACAATGTGCGCTGAGTGGGTTCATCAAAAATGTAGTGGTCTAAGAGGGTCGTTAACCAGTGTGGCAGCTACATTCAAATGTAAGGTGTGCACAGAGGGAGGTGCAGATGGAGGAAATGTTGAGTTCGATCTTGGAGACGGCATGAAGCTGGAAGGTGTGAAAACATTTTGCTACCTCGGAGACATGCTGAATGGAGAAGGTGGATCAGACTCGGCAACGGTTGCTCGAGAGATGTGCATGGAAGAAGTTTCGGGAACTGAGTGGCGTGCTGATGATGAGGGGAGTGTCGTTGAAGCTGAAGGGAAAGGTGTATGCTGCATGTGTGAGAAGTGTTGTGATTTATGGGAGCGAGACATGGGTAATGAGCGTAGAGCAGCAACGAAGGTTGGAAAGGGTGGAAATGCGAATGGTTCGACGGATGTGCGGAGTATCGTTGAGAGAGAGGAAGACAAATGATGAATTGCGAAAGATGATGGAAATAGAGCCTGTGATTGATGCTGTGAAGAGGAACAGGTTGAGATGGTTTGGTCATGTGTTGAGGAAGGATGAAAGTGACTGGTTAAGAAGAGTGATGGAAATGAATGTAGAAGGAAGTGGAGGACAGGGAAGACCGAGAAAGACTTGGCTAAAGATGATGGAAGAAGAAATGCGGGCAAGGGGGTTTACAAGGAGAGATGCAGAAAATAGGGCAAAATGGAGAAGATTGTCATGGGGACCGCAACCCCTGCTCTAGTAGGGAAAATGGCCTTTAAAATGCATGTTGTGTTGTTGTTGTTCCTTCCCCTAACCTCTATTTCTATTTGTATGTCTCGGCTGACGAAGGCATGAGAGGCATTATGTTTTCAGGTTGTCTGTCCAGCTGCCCATCCATCTGGTATGTGTGTCCATGATAGGTTTTCATTACGGAGATAACTTAAGAACGGCTGAAAGGATACAAGTTGAACTTGGTACAATCTTATTATAATAGAGCAAACGTATATGGTGATGTTTGTAAGTTTGTATGTTTATTTGTGACCAAAACGTCTTCTTCAAATAAAACTAGAACGGCACTCAGTCAAGAGCATACCTCCGCCTGCGCCTGGTGAACAGTTTACGTTTTCTATCCCACTGATCGGCCGGATCTGGTTTCGGACCTGAAGCAAAATCTAATTCTCGTTCTTGTCACTGAACCAACTCATCCACCAAGTTTATTCATAACTCGTCCATAACTTTTTTAAATATCATGTTACATATCACTTTTCACCCATTCTCTCAATAGTGAAGAATCACTTAAAAATTAAATAAATATTTTAACCGAATCCATATTCAGATCTTCACCAAAATCGAAACGATTAGTCCTTTTCACACACACAGTTCCTTTTCACACACACCCAGTTTCGTCCAAATCCATCCACAACTCGTCCAAATCCAAATCCGCCGTCGAAATCCGTTCGAGATATCCTGCCATATATCTTTTTGGCCATATCACTCAATGGTCAAGAATCACTTTTAAAAAATTATACTAGCCCAATCCAGATCCGGATCTTCACCAAAATTGAATCGATTCCTCCTTGTCTCACACACAACCTGTCCAACAAGTTTCGTCCAAATCCATCCATAACTTTTTGAGATATCCTGCTTATATGTTGGTTTTAGCCCTATCTCCCAATTGTGAAGAATCACTTTAAAGATTCTAGTATCCGAATCCGGATCTTCACCAAAATCTAATCATTTCGTCCTTGTCACATATGCTACCTCTCTGCCAAATTTCGTTCAAATTTGTCCACAACCTTTTGAGATATTTTGTTCACAAACGGACAGACAAACAGATGAAAAATCGGTCAGAGACCGAGGACTTGCCGGAATTAAAAACACTAGGGCATTGCCCGTACTATATCTATATCTAAAATTATATCCCCCCCCTCTATTTACATGAAATGGTTTGGTCCAAAGCGAACGGCTTGCGAGTACGGTGACAATCCCCCCCCTCTATTTACATGCAATGGTTTGGTCCAAAGCGAACGGCTTCCGGAGTTTGGTAAAGAAATCGCCATCGCGTGCACAAACGCGCAGGAAAGCGAATGAATCGCAAATTCGGTTTTATTAGTTTTAAAACATAGTTTAACGCCAACATAGTTTGCAAACGTGAAATAAATGAATACGCTCTCAAATGTGCCATCCGAGGCAGAGTGTGTCCTCCACGTTCGGCACACGCGATCGTTCGCTGCTCTCTGATTGGTTGAATCGTTTTTTGGACATAGCTCGGTAAGTAATTGTCCGATTAATATGAAACCTTGAAAAGGCACATCCTCGGGTCCCCAGCAATATACCTGGCAAGTTAAAAGTATATCGGACCCGTGGTTGTCGAGAAACAGCGGTCACAGACAAACGTACAGACGTACAGACAGACAGACAGAGATTACTGGAATTATAGATAGATGGCGGCCGAACCACGTGACCGATGACGTCATTTGTTTTCTGAACTAATTTATTCCTAGATTATGCTCAAGAAATTTCATCTTGATCGAATGAAATGTTGTACTTGTCAAATTATGATGTCATAATGGAGGCACCTATGACATCTTCATTAACATATTTTATTCCCCATGGAGAGTTCTTTACAATGAGTCATGTCTCAATTTTTTATATTCAGCACTTTCAGAGATATAGAGGTGCAAAGTTTTTCGGTTTTTCCAAGATGGCGGCTGAACCACGTGACCGATGACGTCATCATTATTAATTTTTTTCCACCAGTTTATGCCGACATGGCGCTCAAGAAATTGCATCTTGATTGGATGAAGTTTTGTACTTGTCGAATTATCGAATTATGACGTCATCATGGAGGCCTTTGGCCTAGAGAGTTAAAAATTGGGCACAGTCTATTCCAGGGCAAGACAAATGTGTGTAAAGTTTGGCGATTCTATGTGCAACGATGTAGACGTAGTACTGCGCACAAACAGACAACACAGACAAACCAACCAACTAATCAACCAACCAACATACTTGCCGAAATCCTTTCCGGCAAGTAACAAACAAGGGTGAAAACATAACCACCATCCACCTTTTGTGGCGGAGGTGATTAACACCCAAAACACAGTCCGCAAACTCTTGATTACCTATTGTTGGAATATACCTTTTGACACTTTTAGGCTATCAGCTAGGGGGTCAACCGGCACCAAATTGAGGGAGTAAGGCTAATAATGATTTTTGACAAGGTTTTTACCTCTAGAATAAGAAAATATGTGATAGCAAATTCAACGATGTAGCCTAAATGTGTGTTATCACCCATTTTCAAAATGGCCGCCACTTTACATACAAAATTTAACGTTGTTGTTGTTTTGTTTCCTTTTTTTTCTGTAGGAACGGTGGTCGGAGCAACGAGCAACGGAGTAGATAGAAAGTAGATGCTATACGATTAGAATAGAAATAATAGTACACACCAAGTGATGTCTACTAATTTTCCAAAATGAACAGCGCCACAGAAAGCAAAGAATGCGTTATACACATGACAAGATCGGATGACGATGATCATCTGGTGAGCCCACAAAACTACACATCTTGGTTGACATTACTGGAAGCGGCTAAGGTTAGGAACCATGAACATATCATCAATATTGCCGAGGGGCTTGAGGGCAATGAAGTGCCAGAAATATTCTACCACTGAAAATGTAGGAGCCTGTTCACCATGAAACGAGATTTAAACATGCTAAAGAGGAAAGCCAATGAAGACACTGAATCTGAAGCAGGAGGTAGCAGCACTCCCAAAAGGCCATGTAGGAGATCATCAGTAGAGAAAAGAGTGTATGATACGGAGTGCATCTTCTGTCGCAGAGACAAGTATGTGAAGGGGTCTCATACACGTGAAAAACTTTCACAAGTTGTTCAACTCAGAGCAGATGAAAGATTGAGAGAATGTGCAATAAAGAAAAATGACAAGGATATGATAGCGCTTACCAGTAGAGATATTGTGGCAGCAGAAGCGTGTTACCATTTCTCATGCTACAGGAATTACAACAGAGAAGTATACAGCCTGAGGTTGAAAGTGCAGATGGACCCGATGACACAGATGATTTTGCACAGTATCAGAGGATCGAGAAAGACGCATATGCAAAACTTCTCACCTATATCAGAACAGACGTAATCCCAAACAAGACCATCATACCAGTCATGTCACTCACTGCTAAATTAGAAGAATACATGCTGTCTGATGGGATTGATTGTCTAACGCAGTCCACAAAGAAACATGTTCATAGAACGCTTGAATATGAGCTGGGGAGTTCGGTGAAGATATTTCCAGATGACAAGGGAAAGTTGGTGATGGTACCAGACAATGTATCATTGGAAGATGCTGTCTTGCAAAATCAATGTCTGCAAAGGGAACTCAAAATATGGAAAAACAAAGTGAAAGACTCCAACAAGATCATAGATCAAACATCAGCGACAATTCGTACAAAAATCAAAGACGACATGAAACCCACACCCTGGCCATACCATCCATCAGATGCTGAGGATGTAACACCTATTCCATATGAGCTGGAGCGGTTTCTCATTGGGCTGCTAACTGGAGACCCGACAAGTAAGGTTCAATCATCTAGGATAACCACCCTGGTCCAGTCATTTAGTCAGGACATGATATATGCTGTGACACGTGGAAAGCACCAACCACCAAAACATATGATGCTTTCGTACGCAGTTAAAACTCTCACTGGCAACATCGAGATCATACGCACACTGAACAAGTTCGGACATGGAGTGTCTTATGACCAGCTAGAAGAGAATGACACAGCCCTGTGTGTTGAAAAGTTAGCAACAGAACTCAACCAGCAAGTTGCTCTTCCAACATCCATCAAACCTCATATCCATACGCAGTTGGCGTGGGATAACATAGACAGACTTGAAGAAACACTAACAGGCAAGGGAACATCACATCGCGTGAATGGAATAGCAGTGCAATCCAAGATCTATGAACCGCTTCCTCCTCCCAAACCAAATCTTCCACCAGCTAAGAAACTCAAGAAGAGGACCCTTAATATGGAGTCCGAAGAGCTAGAAGTATATGTAGCTGGTGCACGTGTGGGTCCCCAGCCTCTCCAGAATAATGACAACTAGCCCGTGCAGTTATTGATTTCCTTCAGCAAGAAGCAGTCACCACACTACCATGGCCAGCAAGAACCCCAGATCTTAACCCAATCGAGCATGTATGGGATTTTCTGGGTATCCGAGTACGTCGGAGGGAACCTCCTGTACAGAACTTGCATGAACTTGAGCAGGCTTTGCATGAAGAATGGAACAGACTGCCACAGCGCCAGATTCAACGTCTCGTTCAATCAATGAGAAGACGTGTTGTGGCAGTGATTCAAGCTAATGGTGGTTACACTCGATATTGACTGTGGCGGTGCTTACAGAGGCTATTGATGGTCATCTATTGATTTGGCGCCAAACTTTAGTTTTTGGCCCCTGTAACATGTTGCATTATTGGTTTACACTGAAACTTTTGTCAAGCATGATTTTGGACCAAAAACGCCCTTTTGCGAATGGCCTTGTTACAATCACATTAAACAGGAATGTGTCACCCAATTTTGTTCTCTTCATTGCGTTCCAACATCTGGACAAAATGTTGCACAAGATTACCCTACACCGCAACGAAAAGGTGCAAAAATTCATTGATACATTTCCACTATGTCGAAAATACGTGGTGGTGCGATACTTTTTTCCATGTGTATACTTGCAAATCTACTGAATGCCAGTTATTTTCGTGCATATTTTGTGCATAAAGTTGTTGCTATGATGGCAGCCATTTTGTGAAATTGGGCGCCATATTGGATTCTATCTTCTTGGATTAAAGTTCAGATGATGTATTTCATACTTTAAGAGAGTTGTAAAGTCTTAAACATCTCAAAACGCAATGCTATTTGTTACAAATTCCTACAAGAATATGAAACATGGTGTTTTTAATAGAAAAACATGCATTTTGGCGGCCATTTTGAAAATGAGGTGATAACACCCATTTAGCTACATGGTTGAATTTGCTATCACATATTTTCATATTCTAGGGGTAAAGACCTATCCAAAAATCAATATTAGGCTTACTCCCTCATTTTGGTACCAATGAACCCTATTTTGGGGGTCTGGCTGATGGCCTATTTAGACTGCTGAGACCCTCAGACCTTTAACAACCCTTTAAGTCCCCCATGACCCTTAAGACCACCAAGACCCCTGAAGACCCAAAATACCCTTAAATACCACAAAGACCCTGAATACCCAAAATATCCTTAAAGACCCAAAGGACCCTGAAGACCCAAAATACCCCGAAGACCCAAAACACAAAATATCTGAAAGGCCCAAAATACCCCAAATATCCTTAAAGACTCAGAGGAACCAAAACACCCTGAAAAACCCAAAACACCCTGAAGACCCAAAACACCCTGAAGACCCAAAACACCCTGAAGACCCAAAACACCCTGAAGACAGAGATCTGAAGACCCTGAAGAATACCCTTAAAGACTGCATAGACCCAAAATACAAAGACCCTGAAAACCCAAAATATCCTTAAAGACCCAAAGGACCCAGTTGGGCTAGTTGGGCTAGCGGCTAGGGTGCCGGCTTAGGATCCTAGGATCCTGGGTTCGAATCCCGGTCGATCGCTGAATTAACGCCAGGGGGGTTGACTCAGCCTGTCATCCTTCCGAGGTCGGCTAATTGAGTACCAGTTCACTGGTAATTCCCTGTTTGTCGTTAAAGGCGGCAAAAAGGGTTGGCGTCAGGAAGGGCATCCGGCCGTAAAACATTGCTTCAAAAAGAGGACCAAAAAACAACAACCACGGTTCCCGAAAAAGGCCAACCCCCGCTTTGCGGGGAAAAATGGCCTCTAAAGGTGGTTATTTTACCCAAAGGACCCAAAAGACCTTGAAGACCCAAAATGACTGTATATAATATGTATATAATAATATTGTATATAATATTGTATATAATAATAATGCATAAGTATATAATATGATGTAATGATGTCGGTGGATGAATATCGGTCGAGATCGTGACGTCAGAGTGCCGTTCTAGTTATTTATTTTCTACCTATGCTTATACCATTGAAGGTTTTTGTGTTTTTAGCACCCTTGCATTAATGGTGTCCTGCTTTAAGTTTTTTTTTGTTTGTTTTTTTAAAATATAAATGTGAACTTCTGAAAGCTGTTCAATCAGTACGTGGGGGTATCCGAGGTTCAAAGAGCTTCCATCAGCTAACAAAGTGTGCAAGGATGGCTGTTTTGCTTGTTGTTGAGCTTGTGGTTGGTTTAAAATCTTGATTATCCAAGTGGGCCGCGGTTCATTTTGTGCACAGAATGATGATAACAGTAGTAATATGGATCGAGAAAAGAAAGTTGTGAAGTCCATCGTGGGGCGAGGTCTTCACAGGAAACTCATCCTCGCTTCTCACGTCACAAACAATATTAAGAGCAAGTAAGTTTTATTTTGTTAAAACTTTTCCGAAGTTGCATTTTGCTTCACAACACGTCATGAGCAGAAATACTCGAGAAATGTTAGCTTACTACTTTTGGACAATAGGTTTTGTGTAAAACTACCAAATATAATTATATAATCGTGAATGTGTGTCACTCTCTTTCTGTGGGTATTTTCCTAATGCAAACATTTTCCCTAACCTCTATTTCCCTAACCTCCCTAACAAAATCATTTGTTTATCATGGCCTTTGATGGCCCTCTTAACCCCATCGAGTCCAGCCCCACGGCTTGACTATGTCCGAGAGTTGTCCTTCATCCTGCAGGAAAAATAGAACCATATCTCCCAAGCCGATATGAGCAAACTTATCAGAA
Organism: Myxine glutinosa; assembly: GCF_964187855.1. Classification (NCBI taxonomy): domain Eukaryota; kingdom Metazoa; phylum Chordata; class Myxini; order Myxiniformes; family Myxinidae; genus Myxine; species Myxine glutinosa. The sequence goes on along the minus strand of NC_136262.1, from coordinate 9,682,779 downwards.
GTGTGCGTCATCATATGATTGCCTGAAAACAGTTCTCAGTAGATCATACATCAATTAATAACAGTTCTCAATAGATCATATATAAATTAATAACAGTTCACAATAGGTCATATATCAATTAATAACAGTTCCCAATAGATCATATATAAATATAAATTAATAGCAGTTCCCCATAGATCATATATCAATTAATAACAGTTCCCAATATATCATATATTAATATTAATTAATAGCAGTTCCCCATAGATCATATATCGATTAATAACAGTTGTCAATAGATCATATATCCATCAATAACAGTTCTGCATAGATCACATATCAATTAATAACAGTTCCCCATAGATCATACATCAATTAATAACAGTTCCCAATAGATCATATATAAATTAATAACAGTTCTCAGTTGATCATATATCAATTAATAACAGTTCTCTATATGTCATATATAAATTAATAACAGTTCCCAATAGATCATATATCAAATAACAGTTCCCAATAGATCATATATAAATTAATAACAGTTCCCCAAATATCATATATAAATTAATGACAGTTCCCCATAGATCAAAAATCAATTAATAACAGCTCTCAATACATTATATATGAATTAATAGTTCCCCATATATCATATATGAATTAATTACAGTTTCCAATAGATCATACATCAATTAATAACAGTTCTCAATAGATCATATATCAATTAATAATAGTTCCCAATGGATCATATATCAATCAATAACAGTTCCCAATAGATCATACATCAATTAATAACAGTTCCCAATAGATCATATATATATATATATATTTCATAACAGTTCGCAGTCGATCATATATCAATTAATAACAGTTCCCAATAGATGTATAAATATAAATGAATAAGTTTTTTTTATTTTATACATCATATATAAATGAATTCCCCATAGATCATATATCAATTAATAACAGTTCCCAATATATCATATATAATTATAAATTAATAACAGTTCTCAATAGATCATATATTGGATCATATATTGAATCATATATTGAATAGGGGGTGGGGGTATGTATGCATCCAGGTGTAGTTGCTGCATGTGGATGTGTATGTGCCCCTGCTGGCCCACCTTAGCTGACCGTATCGAGGTTGAAGGGCCGAAACGGGATAATGCTGAGGACCTCGACTGAGGACCCGGTCAGTGCGGCACACTTGTGACCAGGTGTGTTTTGAACTTATATATAGTAATAACAGTTCCCAATAGATCATACATCAATTAAGAACAGTTCCCAATGGATGATATATAAATATAAATATAAATTAATAACATTTCCCCATATATCATGTACTAGCTGAATGCACCCGGCGTTGCCCGGGTTCTTTTTGAATGAATTTAATCTTCTGTACATAGATCTGACGCGAGCCCAGTATCAGTTAGTGCTCAACGATTCCTTGTTCTTTCTTCTGCCGGGCCCCGCGAGAGAGAATTTTGAAAGCATGTGTTGCAATCAGTCAGATATTCCTATTAAGTGCATAAGTTGTACTTCAAGAGAATTTTTAAAGAAGAAGAAGATTTATTGCGAAATGGGCCCAGCCCTGCCGTGGCGGCCTCGACCGGCCTCGCCACATAGCCTATAACCTTCCTGGGGCCTGTCCCGACATTTTTTGTTTCAGACGTTTCCTCCTATCTTTCCCCGTTCAGGAGATTAGTGCGTGCAGACAAACAAACAAACAAAAACTTTCTTTTATATTGTTATGTCTGGGGGTAAAGCAATATCTAGAGCCAGGTAGATCTGTATAGGTAGGTATTCGACTGTCGCGATAGGGAATCTACCTTGTAATTTCTGTTAGGCGGTTTGTCGGTTAAGAAGTATACCTGTGGACATACCAGGATGTTCGAGTGTTAGATAGAGTAGGGATTAAGAATAACTCCCCTGTGTGTCACACCCGGTCATCAAACCTTTGTCCCTTATAGCAATGCACACCTGTAGACATTGAGACAGGCCCTTAGCGCAACATTAAATAATTCCCTTCCCTGACGAGGACTTCGGAAGAGCACAGGCAAAAGGAAACCAGGCCAGGACACCACCGATGATGGCTGCCGCCAACTACACCTCCGGCAGGCCTAGGAACATTGAGTAGCACGTGCTATGACCACACTACACGCTACGAGCTATCACCACGCTACAGTCCTGTGATTGGTCAGCGTGCTAGGTGCTGTTACGTGCTCCTCCCCGACCCCCTGGTCACGGTGTACCTCCGAGCCCCGAGAGGAGTCATGGCAGAAAAATGTGTTATTCTGTATGTCAAAGATCAATGGAGAAGCCACCTCAATTGTTACTCACAAACAAATATTGTATTAAGATCACACAAGGATAACAGTACAACAATAATAGTAATCAAAAGTACAATCAATATGTCCTATGATGGTACCATCAGTTTCGTAATATATAACTCACTGTGCTCCAAGTGAGTGAACCAAGAACATTCCCCAATGTCTCTTATTCCTGGCTTCAAGCCAAAGTTGATTCGCTCCAGCGATCGCCAGAACGATGTCCAATCGTGACCAGAATCCCGTGCGGATGGCAAGTACAGTCACACACCAAAGCTGCACAAAGGCGCCCTCAAGGCGACTGGGAAATCCAAAGGCCCCCTCCAGGCAACTGGGAAATCACACCCTCGGGTATGGACTTTCACGGCTCACAGTCGGCGAACCGCAAATTAATCTTCAAAAGCCACGGTGCACACACACACACACCAGATAGGTCTGAAAGCGGTGAAAACGGCTGACGAAGCAAAGAAACCTTGCTCGACGCGCGAAGCGCACGAGTCAAAATGGCCGACGACCCGTTCTTGAGACGTAACGGCCCGATGATAATCCCCTCGGAATCCACTGCCAAAAACCTGACACGCAGGTTGATCGGTCACTCGGACAACTCTGTCGCAGGAATCCCTTTCCCGGGAAACCCGAAAGTTCGCGAGTGACTCCCGTTCGACAACGTTCGCTTCAGAACTCGGAGCAGCTCGGCTTTCTTGTCCGACTCACTCGCTCCGCCTTCTTTTCCTCTTCTTCCTCTTCGTCGTCCGGTTCCCGATCCGGTTTCCTGTTTCTTTTTAACACTAACTTTTCACTTTTTGAAAACAGTTCATAAACAATAAACCTTTTGAAAACAATAATAGTACATGGAATCAGAAATGTTTACAGTGGATGAAAACCACCACAATGGAAGTGACGAATCCGTAACAGCACGAACCTCCAGCCAACGAGTGTGAGAGGCACGAAGCTGGAAGGTTCGGTGGAAGTCGCTGGTTGGCAGCGCTCCAAGGCTGACGTCCCGGCAAGGTTATATCAGCGTGCGCCGAACGACATTTTGGGAGAGCACATCCGGTTTTTTTGTGCAGCCCTTCCTCTTGGACATCCGGCGCTTCGTCTTGCGCAGCACGCTCTCTTCGTCTTGGCAGACCGATCGTGACTGGAGATCGACCTTCTGTGGAGATCGCTGGCGGTGCTTTGGGCCGTGTTGTGCTTTTGGGGCATTGGACGCGTGGTGCTCGGTGCTTTGGAGCTTGGTGCACGGACCTCGTGAGCGGCGAGAGGCTTGGAGCGGGGCCTGGTGGCACACGAGCGGGGCCGAGCGAGGCCGTGTTACACTGCAAGACGACGAGACCAGATAAGACCGCACGCCACGTACACTACATAACGAACGTGTTATTTTCGTGATTCAGTCCCCTGTTTGTGTTTGAGGTCTGGTGTGTGGGATCCCAATTTAGGAGTTTTAGTTAATATCGCGTTTCCCTGTCCCATCCTTTTATTTAATAAGCCCATGTATTATTTTCCCCTTCCATTCAAAAGCTTGTGTCCGTGTCGAGTTAATTTCCTTGCCGGATCGAAGCTGCAGTCGGCTCGCTCCAGGTAAGTTTTTAGCGCAGCTCCCACTTTCCTTCTTCCTCCCGCGTCCATAGTTGAGTCCGTGTTTGGCCGTTGCCTCAATTAAAGCCGTTTTCGGTCCATTTCGGTCCATTTCGGAAGATACACAGGGCAAGCCTCTGGTATTAACCGGAGGCTACGCGCGACAATATATATAGAAGATAAATTAATAACAGTTCCCCATTGATCATGTATCAATTAGTAACAGTTCCCAATCGATGATATATCAATTAATAACAGTTCCCCATACATCATATATCAATTAATAACAGTTCCCCATTGATCATGTGATCATGTATCAATTAGTAACAGTTCCCAATCGATGATATATCAATTAATAACAGTTCTCAATAGATCATATATATATATATATATATATATATATATATATATATATATATATATATTGTTACGGTCCGCGGATAAGGATGTTGTTTGCCGAGCGAAGGCACCGCGGCCGAACAGTTGTTCCCCGACTAAACCCGATTCACCCAAACGTTGGCCGTATCGCGCCACAGCTATTCAATGTGGAAAAGACTAAGATGACGAATGCAAAGAGGAAGAAGAAGAAGACGTACAGAAGAGTAACGGGGTTTATTATTTACACACACATAAGCAAAAAGAGCAGTCACGATTATTTACAGGTGACATGAAAACGCAGGTGACAGTGAAAATTACTAGCTTATACAGACTTAGTTTACTACCCAGGACAGCACGAACACAACAAACTCACGTACGCAAATGGATGGAAGGGTAGGAATCGTTTGGAGGGATGAGCAGGTGGGATCACAGGGCACAGCGAGCGGGTCCACTCCGGGCGCGAAGCGGGGAGCCGGCAGCTCCTTGTATTCGGCTTTACAGCGCACGCCAGCAGCTCCTTGTATTCGGCTTTACAGCGCACGCCGGCAGGGTCACTCGGCTGGTTGAAACGGGGCTGGTTGAAGCGGCTCTTTGTCAAAGGCTTTTCGTATCTCGCACGCAACAACGGTGCAACTCTCAACTCTCTTGGACCTCACAACCCAGCTCTCTTGGACCCTGTTTGCGACTCTCGTGTAAAAGCTCCTCTCCTTTCTCAGCTCATCTGCGATCTGTTTGGGAACGTCCCGCAGCGGGTTATATAGGCCCCGCCCCTCAACCTTCGCGAACCTCCTTGATCTTTCTCTCCAAGTCCAACCCCTTGTTCGTGGTTGGTTGAGTGGGGCTGACTCACTCCTCCCCTCTCTGACGAGGTGGGGACCCGCCTTTCTGCCCCAACCCTGCCTCGTGGTCAATGGCGGCTTTGGAGGGGATGTAATTGGCAACCGAGGCTTGGCAATGACGAAAGGGGGAAATGGAGGTTTTTGGGAATGGGAATGAAGGGAATCTATCTCTTTCACCCGGTGCAATGGAGTGTCATTCTAATGGAAGACAAGGCCTTACTCTAAAACACATAATAAGATATAAGCTACTGAACAAGGGTTTTATCGTGTCCTTCAATGTGGTGTTTCATGGAATTAACTACCGGGACGCCCTTTTTACCTTTACACAACTCCGGAGGCAGGAGGGGCCATAATCAACAATGTTACACAATCCAAAAAATGCAATCCTCATATCCGCAACAATATATATATATATATATATATATGTGTATATATATGTGTATATATATGTGTATATATATGTGTATATATATGTGTATATATATGTGTATATATATGTGTATATATATGTGTATATATATGTGTATATATATGTGTATATATATGTGTATATATATATGTGTATATATATATGTGTATATATATATGTGTATATATATATGTGTATATATATATGTGTATATATATATGTATATATATATATATATATATTGTTGCAGTTTTGAGTTTTGGTAACAGTTTGTATAATAAAGGTTAAATTTCCCCCTCATAGTTAGTCACACAAACAACATGTAGCCTCGTGATAGTGCAGTTATCTCTTAGTATTTGTGAGAATAGTCCTTTTCCTATGTTAGTTCTGTGTTGAGTAGAGTAAGGAGAATAGGTCCTTCTCCTACTTCCATTGCCTGGTCCTTCTCCTACTTCCAATTGAGGTACGAGGACCGCCTCCATTGTCTCATGCCTCTTTGTGCTGCCTTTGGTTCTTTTGGCGCGAATTAACACGAGGCAGGCCGAGGAGGGTCGGGGCGGGACCGAATGAGGGCGGCAGAGAAGCTGACGGTAAGCGCGAGCCGCCAATCAGGGCTCAGAGGGTGTGGCGGCAGCACTGCGGCACAGGGCGTGGTTGGAAGGTTTGAGAAGGTTCAGGGCGTGTCGATATAAGCCGTTGCGCAAAGCCACCAAGAGAGCGGCGCGGTGAGTTACGAGAGTGCGAAGAATTCGAGCAGCAATTGAGGTACGAGGACTGAGTTGGATTGAAGAGAGCAGTGCGGTGAGTTGGCGGCCAGCAGAGGACTTTGAAAGATACGAGATCGGCGAAAGACACGCATGAACCGGGATACACGCTCGTATGAAAGTGACGCTCGGTTGAGCTTGAACCCAAGCCGCATATAGTGCATTGAGTTACGCGAGTGATAATGCGCTGTGTAACCGCCAGCCGCGCTGAGAGACACGTACTTTTCCTTCCTACCTCATCGGCTGCCTTTTGTTCGGGAGACGCGCTACGAGGATCCTTCCACCGCCTACTTGCCCTCTTCGCGGGACATGCTGTGACCGAGGAGAGCCGGACGGGGCCGTTCCTGGACGACTAAGTCGGCGTGTTTGGCCTGAACATCATCCTGCCTGCAATTCCCTGTGTGAGTGTGAACGGGCCCGAGTCTGGGATTAAGGATAAGACTGATTAAGTGCTGCTCTGTGTCCCTGCTTCTCACGATCATTGTACATAATATTGGGAATAATAATTAAACCTGTGTTCTTCCTTCCATTCGATCGTTCTTGTGATTTCCCTCATTGGCTAAGCGAGGTATGAATAGAACCGCTCTAATCGGGGTCCAATATCAACGGTGACTGCACAGACCACGTGGTACGCAATCCGCTCGGTGTACTCAAATTACACGTGGCTCGTGCGAGGCTTGGTTTCCCGCTTCCGTGGCAGCGCAGGTATTTAGGTACGAGCGAGACTTGGTCCCGAAACCATACCTTGCGTTTGCCCAGAAGAGGTGTTTCAAGTCTCTCGGTTACGCCAGGCCCAGAAAGAACAAGGGGCTTAATCCCCCCTTGGTAAGAGTAAGAAGGGCGGCGGAAGACCGTAACTATATATATATATTGTTACGGATCCGGGGGACGGCACTCCCGTTAGCAAGGGGGGGTTAATCTCCTTGTCCTATTAAGCTGGCCGTCCGACCGGTCCTGGGGGTATGACGTCACGCCCGGTCAGCGCTGAATAGGGTAGTAGGCCAATCCTTCCTATGACCTAAGTACCAGCGCCTTCCGGTACGCGAGGAAATACTCCCGCCCGAGCCGCAGCGTAATAGATTTATTGCGCCGAGCGAAGTGAGCCGCGATGCGGGGCCGTTAACAAAAGACTAAACCCCATTGTAAGCGGTTCGGCCGAAATCGCGCCACAGGTACTCAATGGGGAAATCACTAAAGCGATCGGACGAGAAAGAAGCCAGAGAATAAGAAGGAACAGGGATTTATTAATTAAAACTATACAAAACTGAAACCAAAGAAGAAGGGAACGAAAGTAATTTACAGGGCGAAGAAGAAGAAGATACACAGGGCAATTCTTAAACACTCTTACTTATACCCAGGGACAAGACAAACAGAACAAACTCACGTACACTAATGGGGAATTGCAGGCAGGAATGGCGGGAAGGATGAGAAGGGCAGACGGTCCATAGGACTGGTGGGCAGGGAGGTTCGGGAATCGCGGCACGCCGTTGGTGCCCCGCGTGCACGCACTCGCTCTTGGTTCAGCAAAAACCCGGTCGTCAGCGCGTCTCTCTTCGCGTCTCTCTCCAGTGCTCCTTTCTCATGCGTCTGCCTTCTCACCGTCTCTGGTGGGGGCCTCGCGCCAAGGGATTTATTACCACGCCCTTGGAACCCTCTCAAACTCTCCAGACGTTTCTTGCCACGCCCTATCAAGCCATGCCCACCGAGCCCTGGTTGGTCGTTAAAGGCTCTCTGGCCCCACCTTTGATGACGAGGTGGCGCCACGCCCGTGCTCTGGTGGCTCCTCCCCCCTTCTCGGCCTCGTGCGTGATGGAGTTTGGCGCTAGGCAGCGAACGCTGCTGGGCTCGCAGAGGCGGTGTGATGCCCACGAAAACAGCCCAACTGTTACTGGCAGCGAACGCTGCCTTACAGCTACTGCACTTGAAGAGCGGGAGACGATTGGGGAAAATTGAAGGGGGACTTATCTTATTTGATTGATGCAATGTAGAGTCAACTATTGGAAACACAGCCTTACCTGAAACACATAATAATGACATAACTATTGAGATCCTAAAGTGTCCTACGTGTTGCTCGTGGACTAACTAAGGTGCAATCTTTAATTAACAGCCAATTAAGGGGAAATGTACACAGGGGTCATTTATAAGGGAATTTACTACTAAATTTACATGTGAAGGTTCTAAAAACCGTAACAATATATCTATATATATATATATATATATATGTGTATATATATATATATGTATATATATATATATGTATATATATATATATATATATATATATATATATATATATATATATATATATATATATATATATATATACAGTATATATATTGTTGCGGATATGAGGACTGTATTTTTTTTGATTGTGTGTATTATTATTATTGTTATTATTATTCTGCGCCTCCTGCCTCCGGAGCTGTGTAAAGGTCAAAGGGCGTCCCATAATTAGTCCATAAAGCATCCACACCACAGCCAATCATAGAATACCCCTGTTCAATAGTTATATCTTATTATGTGTTTTAGGGTATGGCTGTGTCTCCCATTAATTGAAATACTCCATTGCACCAGTGAAAGAGATAGATTCCCTTCATTCCCATTCCCAAAACCTCCATTCCCCCTTTCATCGATTGGAAACTACCTCCGCTCCAATTGCCGCCATTGACCACGAGGCAGGGTTGGGGAAGAAAGGCGGGTCCCCACCTCGTCATAGAGGGGAGGAGTGAGTCAGCCCCACTCAACCAACCACGAACAAGGGGTAGGACTTGGAGAGGGTGTGGAGAGAAACATCGAGGAGGTTCGCGAAGGTTGAGGGGTGGGGCCTATATAACCCGCAGGCAGGGCGTTCCCAAAGCAGACAAGAGAGATGAGCTTTGACGACAGAGAGACGAGAAGAAGTCCAGGGTTGAACTGCAGCTCGAGCCACCAAAACTGCACTCACTGCAGCTCGAGCCACCGAAACTGCACTTGCTGCAGCTCGAGCCACTGAAACTGCATTTGCTGCAGCTGGAGCCACCGAAACTGCAGCCACAGCAGCGTGAGGCCTGGACGGCAGTTTGGAGCAGGGCCGCGAAGGAGCGGCGGGTGCCCACAAGTCGATCAGCTGCAGAACTAGTTGGACCTCCCTATCCCGCCAGCCATCCACCAGCCACCCACCTGCCATCCCTATCATCATTCCCCGTGTAAGTGTGCTCGTAGTCTGTCTTTTGTCTTGTCCCTGGGTAGTAACAATAAGTCTGTATAAGCTAGTATTTTCACTGTGTCACCTGCGTCTCATGTGCTTGTAAATAAACGTGACTGCTGTCTTTCTGCTTATGTGTGTGAATAGTAAATAAATTTAGTAGTATTTCCAAACCTTTCTTTGCCTTCGTTTTCCTCTTTGCATTCGGTCGCTTTAGAGTTTTCCCGATTGAATAGCGGTGGCGCGATCCGGCCAAAGTTTGGGGCAAATCGGGTATTAGTCGGGGAATAACTGTTCGGTCGCGGTAATACCAACCGCTCGGTAAATAACATCTTTAACCGCGTCCGTAACAATTGGTGTCTGGGAGTTAGATACGGACCCGAAGCGCGCTTAACGCGCTCAAAATTACAAGCTGTGGGAAATTTGTGTTGTTTTATAAAAACCCGAATTTTGAAATCGCGCCATGGCTGGTCAAGGCGATCGGATGCCGGTGGGTGAGCTAGAGGAGGGGTTAGGAGTAACCCAGGATCAGAGGGACGAAGTAGAGGAGAACATTGGCAATGTGGTTGAGGGAGTATCAGACGCACAAAATGGCGTCCTCGCGCACGTGGGTGTAGCGGCACCAAATTTTGCCGCGCCCGCGACCGTAGCAGCGCCACTGGTGGATTGGAATCTCTTTATGATCCAAATGAAGGCCCTTATGGACAAGAATAGTGAGCCAAAATGGGGAACCAAAAATGGGGAACCGGATGGATGCTCAGAGTGAGCGATTGGAGGGCCAAATGGGGGTAATGAGGGATGAAGTGAGGGCTCAGAGTGAGCAATTGGGGGTAATGAGGGACGAAGCGAGGGGTACCGGTGAGGGGTTAGACAATGGGATAAAAGAGGTAAAGAATGGGTTAACGGGGGTGGAAAATAGAATGGCTGCCCAGGAGAATCAGTTAGAGGGGGCGAAAAATGGGTTAATGGGGTTAGAAAATAGGATGGAAGACAAATTGCGGGAAATAGGGGAGCAATCCGCCCGGGAAATCGAACAGATAGGGAACCAGATAGAGGAGGTGAGAATCGGGGTAGAAACCAAACTGGATGCTCAGAGGGATGAATTGGGACAGATGAGAGTGGCATCTACAAAGGAGAGGGAGGAGATGAAAGAGGAGATACGACGAGGTGTGAGTGAGGAGGTCTCGGGGGTACGCGAGGAGGTAAAGCGAGGCGAAAAGCGTATCGAGAAAGAGGTGAGGAATAATACGGCTAGGTTACAGGGGGGCATAGAGGGTCTGACGAAGGGAGTAGAACAGCTGACAGTGGGACAAAAGGAACTAGTGGACCAAGTGGAAAAGAACACGGCAATAATCGGGGGGTTAAAAGCGACACAAAAATACATTAAGAACGAATTAATAGCAACACAAAAGGAATGTCAGATGGTACATGAGGGGTTGACGAAGAAGTTGGAAGAGGTGACAGAAGTAATGGAGACGAAGGACCGAGAGGTGAGGGCGCACATAGAAACGGTTAAGGTGGCGTTAGAGGAAGAGATAGAGGGGGCGCACCGGGAGATGAAGGAAGTAAAGGAAAAATTAGAGGTGGTGGAAGAAGGGGTGAGTGAAATTAAGGAGAGACGAAGGGAAACTAAAAAGGAAATAAAGGAGGAGGTGAAGCAAAAATTAGAGGAAGTGGAAGAAGAGGTGAGTGAAATTAAGAAGAGACGGACAGAAACTAAGAGAGAAATACAGGAGGAGGTGATGGAATATGTACAAAGTCGGTGCTCAACTCATGATGTGCTGCTCACTAACCAAATAAAGAGTTTGCAGGTGGCGAAAGAGGTGAGGAGACGAGGTGTCAAGGTGAGTGGCGATATATTCGTAAATGTAGATGATGTGAGGGGAGCTTCAGTCGGCTTGGGGGTTGTTGTGGACCCGGGTGTTCGTGAGAGGCCGTTGGTGAAGTGTGCGACAGGTCTGGTGTGCGAAAGAGGAGGTGTGCGAGAATGTCCGACTCTGGGGTGTGTGAGGAAAAAGTGCGCGCCAAGGAGTGAGTGTGCTGTCAAGAGTGAGTCGGTCGTAGCGCGTGTGCGAGGGGGCACATGGAAGCGCGGTGTGGTGAGTGTTACAGAGGATGTAACGAGAGAGTGTACACCTGTGGTGAGTGTTAGAGGATGTAACGAGAGAATGTACGCCGGTGGTGAGTGTTACGGAGGAAGTAATGGGAGAGTGTGCGCAAGAGGATGTGCGAGAAAGGTGTGTAACGGACAGGTGCATGGGGAAAGAGTGCGCTGTCAAGAGTGAGGGAGAATGCACGCCTGTGGTGAGTGTTACAGAGGATGTAACGGGAGCGTGTGCGCGAGAAAGGTGTGTAACGGACAGGTGCATGAGGAAAGAGTGCGCTGTCAAGAGGAAGGGTGAGTGCGCTGTCAAGAATGGAGGTGAAAGTAGTGAGAGTGACACGGAGCGTGAGTTGGTTGTGACAGGTGAGCGAGGATGTACACCTGGAATGGAAGGATGCACACCTGGAATGGTAGAGCGTGTGTGGGAATGCACACTTGAGTTGGTCGTGAGGCACGTGGTTGGGTGTGCGAGTGAGAGCACACCTGTGATTGTCACAGAGGAGGTGACCGAGGAAGGGGCACGAAGAGGTGTGTTGGTGAGGTGTGCGAGCGACGAATGTGTGCCAAGGTGTTCGGTGGTCAGGTGTGTGACCAAGTCTGTGAGCGGAATGAGTGTACCGAGGTGTGTAAGAGAAGGTGCAATGACGAGGAGCATGGGAATAGCTGGATGTATGAGCAAGAAAGGGGTAGCGTATGCGTGTAAGCATGCAGGTGAGGCATCGACGGTAACCGGGTTAGCGGTTAGAGCGACTTATAGCCAAATCGGGCCCTCGGTGCGTGCCGGGCTTCGCGTGCCGCGAGAACCAGCGGGGATCCGAACCGCGGCGGGCCCGAAAGGACCGCTGTACGCGATCCACGCTGGGCCTCGCTTTGAACGGCCGCGTCCGTGCTCCACTAGGCGGAGCGGGCAGCCCGATAAGAAGGGTCGTCATGGCGACCACTTTTTATTGAGACGTTCCGGCAGGTCGAGATCGGGCAATTGGATGGCTCCGCGCCAAGGTGGTGCGTGGGATCTCGGCACGGGTAAGCCCCCGTCCCTGCACCGAGTGCCGGACGCATCCAGCCGCCGGCACCAAAGAACCCGCGTTCATTGCTCGGCTGTACGAAGCCGGGCTGTAGACGTGAATTGGCGCACCGAGAGGATCTAATAAGTAGACGGGTGATGAGGTTAGTGTTTTGGACCCAAAATTAGAAAAAGACAAAATTTGATGATTGGTAATGGTACAGTGATTGGCAGATGATTGGCAAAATTTTTGATTGGCTGAAATTTGGTGAGCAAAATTGATAGTGGGGCCTCCCCGATGTGGTGGGATGGGCAATCCACCATCCCTCACGGGGGGGGGGGCAAAGGAGCACTAGCTTATGGGGTTGATGGCAGTGAAAACTAGCCCGGGTGGGTTAGGATATTGTGTGTAGGGATCTAGCGAAGATGACATTAGGTAACGTTAAGGTTAGTTAGTGACAAGGACACCTGTAGTGGGGACGCAGGTAGATTAGTGTGGATGATAATGACGTGGTATGTGCTTAGTTTAAAGGGAAGACGGGGAGCACTAAGTTAGCAGGGTAACAGGTAGTTCAGATGATGCCGTGTGAGTGTTGTGTTGGAGGTGTATTCAAGTGTATTGAGCAGTGAGTGAGGATTTAACAGGTGTGATTGAACAGGTGTGATTGCACAGGTGTGCAACTGAACAGGTGTATGGAACAGTGTTTGAGTGATGGTAATGGTGAGGTGTGTTGTGTTGACCAACTGGTCCAGGAAGAGGAGGAAGGTGCAGGTGGCACCAGGTGTGATTGCACAGGTGTGCAACAACAGGTGTATGGAATAAATGGTAGTGTGGAATATCTGGAGTATTGGAATGGATGGTCGTGGAGTGAGTATGGTGGAAACAATGGAGTGGAGTGGATGGTGCGAAGGTGTGAATGGGGGAAGAGTGGACCCCCATCACGAATACCCGGGGCGGGTAGTGTAAGTGTTAGGTAGAGGGTACAGGTAAATTGTGGTTGGATATTGGCATCTGTGGTGCGGGTGAGAGAATGGTATTTGGATGGGTGCATTAGTGTTGTGGAAATGGCTGGGCGTGTAGCCTGTTAGTGTGTGTAGTTGGTTTGGGCACTCCACCACTGTGAGGATGTCGGCCAGGTGAGGCCGCAGGTGGGCTCTGGGAGCCGGTAGTTGTGGATGGGGCCCGAGGATCCGGAGGACGGACCCGGGTAGCCCAGTGCCAGAGGGCACCAAGGGGTGACAGAGCCAGGAGGGGCCTTCCCCAGTTAGTTAGGTTAGGGTGAGGAGCTAGGTAAGCTCGGGTGGAAACTGCAATGGTGGAGGTGTGCAGGTGGGTAGACCTGCTGGGAGAGCTACACGTCACAGCCCAGAAATTGTGCAAGGGCACCGGGAGATGAATCGGGGGAGTGAGACCCCAAATTGAGAAGCACCACAGTTTGGTCAATGGGAATTGGTTTTTAGAACCCATAGTGTAAGGTGGCCAATGGATTGGCAGGGAAAGACCCCGGGTAGTGTAAAGGGTGTTAAAGTCATTTAGAGGATAGTTAGGATTGAAGTCTCTTCGCACCATCTCCATGCACTCACCTGAGATGACGTACCTCCACACCATGCCATGTTTTGTTATTTTATTGTGCAGATGTTTGGAATGTGAGACGCATCATGACGTGGGTGTGACATTGTGCTTGATGTTCCATCTCTTCCTCCTTATGAGGATTGATGACGAATTGGGTGATGGCAAATTTTGGTTAGAGGGATTGTGGTGACGAATTTGGTATTGGAGAAATATGGGGAGACGAGACATTAGCGACGAATTTGTAAATGTGTAGATTTTGTAAATATGGGGTAAGGGCAAGGGTAGTGTAGGTGACAGGGGGGGTGACGTACGGTAGGGACGAGCTTTCTCATTTCACTCTCCGTACGCATTTCGCCTTGCATTGCCTTATTGATGTGTACCCTTGTGACCTTACCCCTCGCTCATTTGTCTTGTCCCCCTTTTGTCTCCCACATGACCTGTGCGCCATTGGGCGCCGAGGGGAGCGTGCGTGAGTCGGCCATTGTGCGCCCGGCACTCTCAGAACCAGCTGTCTGCATCGATGCACCACATTATGGACCACATGTCTGTGGCCGAGCACCACTGATGGACCCCATGGGTTGGGACATGGCCCCTCTGCTGGAACCGGCCATGAGGGCCCGAAATCTTGCTGGCGGACCTTGGCCACAGGGCACCGATGCCCCACAGGTGAACCACACGTAGTCGGCCCTGTGGGCCATAAATAAAGAAAATAAAATGGGCACGTTGGGCACACTTTATTGCAAATAGGCCGCCAGTAAGAAAATGAAAGAAAGACAACATCTGGTAGAACAAATAATAATAGCCAGCAGAGGGAGCCGAAGAGCAAGAGACCACCTGCAGGGTTAGGGGTTGTTGATTTATTTTTATTATTACCTTCGCAAAAGCGGACGGTTATGTTTTAATCGCTGTGTATTTATTTGTATGTCTGTGTGTGTGTGTGTATGTTATTCGCATAACTCAAAAAGTATTCAACCGAATTGCATGAAATTTGGTGGGATGATTGGTTATTATACGGGACACATTTGATTAGATTTTGGGAGCAATCGGGTCAAAGGTCAAGGTCAAGGTCACGAAAAGGTCAAAATCGTATTTTTACCATAGCTGCGGCGAAGGTATGCGCTCTACCGAGTGCCCGTTCTAGTTGAACATGCATTGAACACTGATGAACTATGGTGACTGCATCGATTGGTGCTTGAGGGTGCTTGTATTGGTGCGTTTTTGGGTGCTTTCATGGTGCATTGATACAGAGCAGACTGTCTTCCCCCCCCCCAGAAAGAACAATTACAGGTCCTGGGTTAGTTTTGTAAACAAAAGCAGAGTCATTGTAAATAATGCTCCCCACCGTCAGTGTGTAGTTTGAAGACCATTCCGCAATTCGGTTAACTGTGGTCGTAAGTCTGTTAGGCAGGGTGCAATGGAGCAGCGGGACACATTTATTTATGTTTTAAAACTCTCGCACTCAGGGTCAGGTTAAAAGTAGAGGGAACTACACCTACATGTCACACTAAATAAAAGTTGTAGGCCCGGAACGTGCCTAAGAGGAGGAGGGTGCAGTGTTGCGGATATGAGGACTGTATTTTTTTTGATTGTGTGTATTATTATTATTGTTATTATTATTCTGCGCCTCCTGCCTCCGGAGCTGTGTAAAGGTCAAAGGGCGTCCCATAATTAGTCCATAAAGCATCCACACCACAGCCAATCATAGAATACCCCTGTTCAATAGTTATATCTTATTATGTGTTTTAGGGTAAGGCTGTGTCTCCCATTAATTGAAATACTCCATTGCACCAGTGATGGGATGTTGAGGTTGGAAAGAGGATTGACGAGAAGAGGAAGAAGTTCAAAGAGTAGCAGAAGGCAAAGGGTACGGGAGCAGAAACAGCAGAGCATGAAAGTTATAAGGCAGCCAGGAAGGCTGCAAAGAAAGAGGTAGCAAAGGCGCAGGAGGCATGTAGGAAAATGTTCGGAGAACGCTTGGATTCGGAAGAGGGTCAGAAAGCAGTATTCAGGATTGCAAAGCAGATAGCGAAAGAGAGGTGTGATGTGATGGGGGTGAGTTGCTTGAAGGATGAAGTGGGACAAATCGTTGTCGACCCAGATGGAATTAAAGGAAGATGGAAAAGATATATGGAAATGCTGTTGAATACAGAGAATGAATGGGATGGCAACATAGAGAGTAACCCAGTTTTAGGACCGGCAGAGAAGATAACTGAGAAGGAAGTTGAGGAAGCGATAAAAGCAATGAAGAGTGGAAAAGCGGGAGGGCCGACGGGAGTTGTGGGAGATATGTTGAAGGCAGCAGGAAGTTGGGGTGTGAAGAGAATGACAGAGATCTGTAATCTGGTGGTGAAAGAAGGCCGCATTCCAGTGGATTGGGAACCGAGTACCCTCGTCCCTCTATACAAGGGGAAAGGTGACCCTCTGGAGTGTGGCTCGTACCGAGCGATAAAGTTATTGGAGCATGAAATGAAGGTATTGGAAAGGGTGTTGAAGAGGAGGATAAGGAAGAAAGTGAAGATCGACGAAATGCAGTTTGGATTTATGCCAGGAAGAGGAATGACAGATGCGCTTTTCATTGTGAGGCAGTTGCAGGAGAAGTACATGGATAAGAGGAAGAAGTTGATTTTTGGGTTTGTTGATCTGGAGAAAGCATTCGATAGGGTTCCACGCAAAGTATTGACATGGGCATTGAGGAAGTTAGGAGTGGAGGAATGGTTGATCAGAGTAGTGATGGCAATGTACAAAAGAGCACGCACAGCTGTAAGGACGAAGGACGGGAACAGTGGTGAGTTTGAGGTGAAGGTGGGAGTGCATCAGGGGTCGGTACTAAGTCCACTACTATTTGTAGCTGTGATGGAGGTGCTGGCTCAGACCGTAAAGGAGGGTTTACCGTGGGAGTTGTTGTATGCAGATGATCTGGTGTTGATTGCGGAAAGTATGGATGGACTGAAGGAAAAGATGAACAAGTGGAAGGAATGTATGGAGACAAAAGGTCTGAAGGTGAATATCGGAAAGACAAAGGTGATGGCAAGTGGTAAAGCATGTGGTGAGGTGGAAAGAACTGGGAAGTGGCCGTGTGCTGTGTGCAGGAAGGGTGTCGGAGTGAACTCCATTCAATGTACAATGTGTGCTGAGTGGGTTCATCAAAAATGTAGTGGTCTGAGAGGGTCATTAACCAGTGTGGCAGCTACATTCAAATGTAAGGTGTGCACAGAGGGAGCTGCAGATGGAGGAAATGTTGAGTTGGATCTTGGAGACGGCGTGAAGCTGGAATGTGTGAAAACATTTTGCTACCTCGGAGACATGCTGAATGGAGAAGGTGGATCAGACTCGGCAACGGTTGCTCGAGTGAGATGTGCATGGAAGAAGTTTCGGGAACTGAGTGGCGTGCTGATGAGGAGGAGAGTGTCGCTGAAGCTGAAGGGAAAGGTGTATGCTGCATGTGTGAGAAGTGTTATGATTTATGGGAGCGAGACATGGGTAATGAACGTAGAGCAGCAACGAAGGCTGGAAAGGGTGGAAATGCGAATGGTTCGATGGATGTGCGGAGTATCGTTGAGAGAGAGAGGAAGACAAATGATGAATTGCGAAAGATGATGGGAATATTGCCTGTGATTGATGCTGTGAAGAGGAACAGGTTGAGATGGTTTGGTCATGTATTGAGGAAGGATGAAAGTGACTGGTTGAGAAGAGTGATGGAAGTTAATGTAGAAGGAAGTAGAGGACGGGGAAGACCGAGAAAGACTTGGCTAAAGATGGTGGAAGAAGAAATGCGGGCAAGGGGGTTAACAAGGAGAGATGCAGAAAATAGGGCAAAATGGAGAAGATTGTCATGGGGACCGCAAGGCTAACCCCCGCTCTAGCAGGGAACATGGCCTTAAAATGCATGTTGTTGTTGTTGTTGTTGCACCAGTGAAAGAGATAGATTCCCTTCATTCCCATTCCCAAAACCTCCATTCCCCCTTTCATCGATTGGAAACTACCTCCGCTCCAATTGCCGCCATTGACCACGAGGCAGGGTTGGGGAAGAAAGGCGGGTCCCCACCTCATCATAGAGGGGAGGAGTGAGTCAGCCCCACTCAACCAACCACAAACAAGGGGTTGGACTTGGAGAGGGTGTGGAGAGAAACATCGAGGAGGTTCGCGAAGGTTGAGGGGTGGGGCCTATATAACCCGCAGGCAGGGCGTTCCCAAAGCAGACAAGGGAGTTGAGCTTTGACGACAGAGAGACGAGAAGAAGTCCAGGGTTGAACTGCAGCTCGAGCCACCGAAACTGCACTCACTGCAGCTCGAGCCACCGAAACTGCACTTGCTGCAGCTCGAGCCACTGAAACTGCATTTGCTGCAGCTGGAGCCACTGAAACTGCAGCCACAGCAGCGTGGGGCCTGGACGGCAGTTTGGAGCAGGGCCGCGAAGGAGCGGTGGCTGCCCACGAGTCGATCAGCTGCAGAACTAGTTGGACCTCCCTATCCCGCCAGCCATCCACCAGCCACCCACCTGCCATCCCTATCATCATTCCCCGTGTAAGTGTGCTCGTAGTCTGTCTTTTGTCTTGTCCCTGGGTAGTAACAATAAGTCTGTATAAGCTAGTATTTTCACTGTGTCACCTGCGTCTCATGTGCTTGTAAATAAACGTGACTGCTGTCTTTCTGCTTATGTGTGTGAATAGTAAATAAATTTAGTAGTATTTCCAAACCTTTCTTTGCCTTCGTTTTCCTCTTTGCATTCGGTCGCTTTAGAGTTTTCCCGATTGAATAGCGGTGGCGCGATCCGGCCAAAGTTTGGGGCAAATCGGGTATTAGTCGGGGAATAACTGTTCGGTCGCGGTAATACCAACCGCTCGGTAAATAACATCTTTAACCGCGTCCGTAACTATATATATATATATATATATATATATATATATATATATATATATATACACATTAATAACAGTTCCCAATAGATCATATATCCATTAATAACAGTTCCCCATAGATCATATATCAATTAATACCAGTTCCCCATATATCAATTAATAACAGTTCCGCATAGATCATATATCAATTAATACCAGTTCCCAATAGATCATACATCAATTAATAACAGTTCCCAATAGATCATATATCGATTAATAACGTTTCCCAAAATATCATGTATGCCATTTGTGTTTGTGGTGTTTCGGGGAGAGGCAAACAATAGGCAATTGTGCTTTAATTCTAGGACTGGCTACATCCTGCAGTGACCATGTGCAAAAAAGCATGACTTTTCAGTGCTCTTTCAGGGAAGGTGGAGGTGTACTGTCCAAAGACTTTGGTGCAGCCTTTTTGTTTTGCACCACCACAGAATTATACTACAGGGCTCATATAACACCTTAACCCACATCGTCTTGAGAAAAAGGACACGGGACTTTATTGGAAATGACGAAGAAGAATCTGGAAGTTCCCCCACCCTGAGAGTGCAAGTAGCAAATTTGATTGGTCGAGACGGCGTAAAGTTATGCCCAATTACTGCTAAACTGTAGGTTTTTTGAAGTATAAACAAGGTGATTTGTGTTGTACAGTGTAAAACTTTATAATCAAAATGAAATAAAAGGTTTTTTTAAAGGCTGTAGAAAAACAAAAACATTTTATCGGAGCTTTATCGCCGTTGATACAGCGTATTTTACACCACTATATCTAACATGTTCTTCATGCCCATTGTTTATGTCCTTTATGACATCCCTAACAATAGTACATTTCCTCTATTTTTTTTTCTTTTTTTTTTTGTATGCTAGATCGAGGCTCGTGGAAGAGCTAACATTGATCACAAAAAACAAACTGACGCATAACACAAAAAACGTATGATAAAGGGAGCGTTAGACTGGATGGGGAGAGAGAGGTAAGCACACAAGTACAACATTTGAGAGCAGTGTCATCAGATCTGTGGGAGGGAGAGGGCTTCTCTTTGGAATGATTTTAAATTTTTCACTGCTGGATGGGCAGAGGAAAAATTTTTTTACTGTAACTCACTCATCTGTGTGGATGTGTGATTGGGACAACATATTCCATACAATTTGCCAAATTAAAAGCCAAAGTTCTGCTAACCTGCAGATTTGTTATGAATTTGTGTTCAAAATATGAAATTCAATTAAAATTTAAATAGTTCCTTAATCAGAGACTGACTGACAGACAGACAGTGAACCAATTACTTAACCCGGCTTTGCGCTCCACGTGCAGGGAAAAACTGCAGGCAATGTCCAGGAATCGTTGAAGTATTCAATGTTAAAATAAATAATTGGGGTCGCATTTTCAATTGCATGTATCTGAAAGGTGTGACTATGGAGCTTTGGAGACGTTTGACTGCATCGCAAATGCATATCCCTGATTTATACCGGCAGGTAATATGTTGCATCAGGCATTTGTTCCACACACTCCACCTTTTGCTTGATGTCAACTTTCCTCTCTCATTACTGCTCGTTCACCTCTGACCTGATGAATCTCAAATCGACGTTTGGCCGAAGCGCACCATGAGATATAAAGGCTTATCAAAATGAATGATTACGTGCTGTAGCATGCTGCTCGTTAGTCAGAGAAAATTACTGATATTGGTCTCCTTCGGTTTTTCCATTTATTGAAAATGATAAAGATTACTTGTCATTAAATTTTTTTTTTTTTTTTTTTTTTGGTCTACAGCTCCGACGCACAATCGTCCGCTATCCCTGTGGCCAGCTTGGAGTTTGCAGGCCTCTGCTTACGTAACTCGCTATTGCTCTTGCCTGAAACACCTGCTGAGTCGACATCAGTTACAGCTGATACTCCATACTCTCTGGGGACAGCGTCCAATACCAGCATAGACGGCACCGAAGTGGCCTGGTCAGAATAATATTTTTGCTGTTTACCTTTTTTTAAGTGTCATTTTGGTATTTCGATGCACCTTTGTCTTTTGTGAAAGCAAATGGATGCTGAAACATTTGATGTTTATGGATTGTAAAAATGCTACAGCCCTTCACGTTGTCAAAGGAAGCATCCCCATCTCATCAAACATTGAGGCTTATGTGAACTTGATTTGAGTTAGTTCGTTTGAGCTGTTTGTCATTTCTCACTGAGCACATAGCTCGTGATTGTTGGATCCCAGGTTCCAATCCCATATAATGCCGTTTGTGTTCCTCGTCTGATTATGCCATTGTAATTCACGTAGCGGTACACTGATGTCTTCTGTACCCTTTTTGTACATATAATATACGGAGAGGCTCGTCGGTAAACCCGACGTCTCCATCGGTGTATATTGTTAAAAAATGAATAAATAAACATTTTTTGTAGCTAAGTGTAGAGAGAACTATGTTTGAAATTGATCCACCTGTGGTTATTTGTGCTGTTAATTATTAGTCCCCTACCGGTGTACACCGGACTATAGGTTTGCACTCCGTCCCTCCGTCTGTCAGTCCGTCACGCAAAGAACAGTTTTCCGGACTTTTTTTCTAAACTCTTAATGCTAATGATTTCAAACTTGGTACATGGTTTCCTCATGATAAGTTACTGATCAAGTTCGAACTTCACCACGTTTCGATCATTTTTGTCCCCCGTCGCACAGCGGAGCGAAAGGGGGACTATCGTTTTCCCCTCCGTCCGTGTGTCCGTCCGTCCGTCCGTCTGTGCGTGCGTAAGCGAAGGACCGCATTCGAATTTGATGTGTGGGTGCAACCCACGTCAAAATCCAAGATGGCCACCGCCATGTATGTCTGATGCCATGTATGTCTGAACCTTGTTGACAAACTTATGGCACTTTGAACTTTGGTAATTTCCCCAACAGTTTTCCGGACGAAAGACTGCCGGTAGGGGACATGTATTGCAGCGCAATATGCTTGCTTGCTTCTTCTGCCGAGAAACTGGAGGAGAGGTCTCTTCTTCCTCTTCTTCTTCCTTCTTCCTTCTTCTTCCTTCTTCTTCTTATTGAATCTTTGATTCTGATTTGGTATTTATTGGACCATGTTCACCTGTGGCATGCTTGTACATATTCCCCCAATTGCTTTACAGCTCACAGCACTATTTGTTGGCCATCATGCACAGGCTATACCACAAAATTGATGTCATCGGAATTACTATTGCAATATTCATGTTTGCATTGGCAACTAAAATTTATCTCACCTGCACTTTAAAATTGACATACCTACACTTAAACACATTCACAGGCAAACAGATTGAATGAAAAGGAATGGCCTTTGACGTCGACACGTGATGTACATGGCAGTGATGAATGGAATGTATTGTAGTTTGACTTTGTTAAGCAGTTTTACACATTTTTCTGAAAACGAAACATTCGTTCATAAGACTTTGTTTTGTGACGACAGCAAGGGCCAGAACACAGAGCTGAGCGTCCCAGCCTTTCCATCGTCACCTCTCCGTCGACAAGAGGTGGAGAGTTTACGGTGAGTGTACATCGATTTGCCTGTGGTGTATTACTGTGTTACTATCTTCTCGTTATACTTGTGGAACCAACATGTTGGTCACTTGTTCAAGACTCGTTTAATGAAGCCCATAAATTAGATTTTCCTCACCTTGCTATTAATGTGTAATTGGTCACAGGCTTTGACACCAATATAAGTTTTTATTACAGACCCTATATTACATGAAAAAGCTACATATATCAAACAGTTTCAAATGGAGCACCTCGCCGCCATTAGACAATTTAGACTGCATCAGTTGTGGCAATAAATGGGAATTGTTACCCCCAGCTTGCCGGCTCTGACAGAAGCCACCATTTGCATGTTTGCCAACTCCATCCCTACCCAGTTTAGAATCCCATGCGGGCACGGGCAACTTGCTAATATTATATGTTTTACATTATAAAAATGGCTTTGTGTGTGTCTTCTTAGCAATTATTATCTATTTAAAAAGATTGATTTTGTACAAAAAGAGGACTTTATAATGTCTATGGATATATGTCTAACGCAAGAGCATTTGTTGTACCATCCGCACTGATCGTGGCCACGTTTGAATGCTTTTGGTTGTTGATGCTCAACGACTCGGTGAGACCCCAAGATTAATTGTTTTTAATCTGACTTGCTATTGCTAAGGGTTACCACAATCTGCAACTTAAAACTCATCACATGAATCGGCTCTCTGGACTGAAACCCTTCTGAATGGGGGATGCCTCCATCTCGACAACTCATCTTGTCTACTTGTTATGTACGGCCGAGTGACACCGTAAGTGGAAGGTCGGCTGTCTAATGGAGCGGATCAATGGGACACAACTTCCCATCTATTTATTACACACGCTATGTCTAAACAATGGAGAAAAGGACACTCGAGCAGGTTTGAAGCAGTTTACCAATGATTCAAAGGGAACGTATTTACAGGTGCAATTAAATTATTTGCACAACTCAAAGACACAAGAACAGACCTTAACCCCAAGCACGTAAAAACATTCTTGTGTATCTATGCACAGGGCAGGTGTGCCTCATTCACACCAGGAAAAGTAGAGAGAGGGATAAAGGTGTGGTGGTTGCGGCCTCTCGCTCATCAAACGCAAGCCAACGGGCTTACGATGGACCCAAAGTAGAGGAAAGGGAATGGAAGGAAGGGAATGGGAATGCAGCAGGTGTGTGAGTGCGATGTGTTGGGAGAGGTGCGGTGTAGGCTCTGGAGGAATGGTATGAGGTGCATGTCAGGAACTCTCCCAGATGGGTCAAGAGGTTCAATCGTTGATGGCTCTCTTCCGTGCGTCTCAAGTAGACAAATTAGGGGTTTAGAGACGGAAAGGAAAGATTGTGTTTGTCAGTATGTGGCTGCTGCACCCCAAAGACCCCATGCTGACCGCTCTCGGAAACTCGTCCCTGCACGACTTGACTTACTCCATCCCTCAGTTCAAGCAGGTTTCATTCAGGTCCTTCAGGCATGAGTCAGCACTCAGCTCTTATGTGCTCTATCTTTTATCAGCCCTGGGTGAGGCATGGTTTCAGGGGGCAAAGGGTAATTGTAGCACTCTCTGACCCCTGATTGCCACTTCCCCATTGGTGTGTGCATCACAATCCAGTCACAATCACAGACAGGGTGAGGAACACAAAACCGGGCGACTTATCTCTGGTGTGGTAGCGGGGGAGCAGGAAGATGGGGCACAGAGCTGGTGTTGAGATGGGCAGGATGATGAGCAAGGGGAGGTGACAGCTCGACAACAAAAAGGTGATGAGGATTCGGGCAGGACGATCACAGGCAATTGGGGAGGGCGAAGACAGCAGGATGACCTCCTTAATCTTTTTCCTCCTTCAGTTCTCTTCACAAAACAAAGAGCCTGGTGTTGGGCTCGCGGCTCGGGTGCCAGCTTAGGATCCTAGGATCCTAGGATCCTCGGTTCGAATCCCGGTCGATCGCTGAATTAACGCCAGGGGGGTTGACTCAGCCTGTCATCCTTCCGAGGTCGGCTAATTGAGTACCAGCTCACTGGTAATTCTCCGTTTGTCGTAAAAGGCGACAACAAGGGTTGGCGGCAGGAAGGGCATCCGGCCGTAAAACATTGCTTCAAAAAGGGGACCAACAAAAACAACAACAACCACGGTGCCCGAAAAAGGCCAACCCCTGCTTTGCGGGGTAAAATGGCCTCTAAAGGTGTTTTTTTTTTTTTGTTCTCTTCACAAAACACTCTTCTCTGCCCACCCTCAATTCTCCTCACCAAAACACTCTTTATTCTCCTCTCCCTCCTGATAGCTCCACAGCACATTCTCTTGCTTTCCTCCCTCCGGTGAGGGCTCTTCTGCCCCGTTTCCGCTCGTCCTGGCTCCTCCCCCTTCTCAGCCTCTCCACAGACAGTGAGCTTCACAGCATCATGTTGCCTGCCCAATTCTCCTCACAGAACTCACTGCTCTTTGCTTCTCCCTCGTCTCCCTCGACAATGCTTACCCCCCCCCTCCAGGTGTTGAGCTCCTCCCCCATCCAGGGGTGGATTATAGCTCCGACCCTCTCTCATTCTGCCTCGCAGAATGTCACGGCTTCCTGCCTCGATTTTCTGGGCTTTTGTGAACATTGTTCAAGAGAGCCGTCACCCGGCACGCCTGGTGGAAGTTTACCTGAGGTTTTACACACGTTTCCCTAACTTTAAATTTAAACCCTCTCTATGTTATCACAAGCACGACCATCATATCGTGCACATTTAAGCACGATCCTTAAGCTAACACTTCCTTTACATCACTTCCCAACTTCCTTTACATCAAGATTTGCTTTCGACTCCCACGCGGTCCATGCTATTCCTACACAGTTCTATCTCCGCTAAGGTAATCTCCATCCTCCCCCATAAACGTAACAATATTAAAGGAGCTGTGTCTGTGTGTGTGTGTGTGTGTGATCATGGTTCACATCCAAAAATATAGAATTTTCGAACTGGGGGTGGGGGGTGGGGGAGGTTGATTCTTTATTTTGTATACAAAGTCGAGGCTCGTGGAAGAGCTACAACATATAATGGATCAGGAAGCAACAGAACAAAAGGAAGAGTAAAGAGAGGAGGGGGGGGGGGGCACCAACAGCAGGATTGAAGGACAAAATAAAATAGAGGGAAACTTGGACATATAAAGGGTATGGAGAAGAATGGGGGTTTGGGGAGGATGCACAAGGTGGACATTGGACAAGATGGGATACAAAAGCAAACTCTGAGGAGGGAAAGACTGTAAATTTGGAAGGATGTGGGCATGGAGGTCGGTGGGGTGGGGTGTGGGAGGGGGGGGGGGGGGTTGATGTGGGGTATAAAAGATTGTTTGTGATTGGGCATGATCTGAGATGGTGGTGAACCTTGAAGGCCTGAAGGGAAGAATGAAATTGAAAATAATGTGGAAGTTGGTTCCACAGGTGGGAAAACAAGAGGAACACAGGAGTGAAGGTGAGCAGTGTTTGTGGATTTTGGGGGTTTCACCAGAAGATGGTTGATTGTGGACTGTGTGCACACTGCAGAAATCTGGGGTAGGCTGGGGGGAATCTGGGGTAGGCTGGGGGGGGGGGGGGCTGATCGTGGAAGGAGCAGAGGGTGCAGGGCATGATGGGAAAGTGAGAGGCCCAGGCATCTCCAATAATCTTTAAAGCCTTTGTTTCCACGGCGTCAAGCTGAGCAACGTGTGAGGCAGGGGAGTCAGCCCAGAGGGGAGAGTAGTGCTCCATCAAGCTGCAGATGAAGGCCTTACAGGTGGACAGGAATTTAGGGTTTGCCAAGGAAGGACTTTGTACACCAAATGATGGCCAGTTGGTGACTGGCTTTGGAGGCCAACTTTGAAATGTGGTTTGCCCAAGAAAGATTATGGCTGATAGTGAGACCCAGTTTGATTGACTGAACTTCCTCAAGTGGATTGTTTAGAAAGTCGATCGGGGGGTTTGCCAGACGGTTCTTTCAGAGAGAGATCGTGAGAATGGAAGATTTATCTGGATTGAAAGAAGTGTTCCAAGTATTTGACCAGCTTGTGATTTTTGTCAAGGCCTGAAGAGAGGGAAGAGGCTACAGCCTACCTATCTGAAGGATGAGGGATGTCACAACAGAGGGTGGAGTCATCAAGAAATAGATAAAGGGGATTTTCCAGACTCTGAGAGATCATTGATGAGGATTAGGAATAGGACTGGGCCAGGAACATCGCCTTGGGGCACTCCAGCCTTGACAGGGTGAGGGGGTAAATTATTCCGTTGAGGTCCACACGTTGGCTACGAGAGTAGAGGAAGACGGTAATCCATGTGTGGAGTTGGCCTTGGATGCCATTGGCAGACAGTTTGGAGATCAAGGCGGGATGCCAGACTGTATCAAAAGCTCAAGATATGTCGAGAGAGACGGCTCTGATCTCATGCCTGATATTGATGGCCTCCAACCATTGTACAAGAGTAGAAGCAGCATGTCCAAGGTAGAGTGACCAGGTCTGAATTGTAATTTGTGATCTGAGATGAGGCCGTTGGAGAAAAGGAATTTTTTACGCCAACTGCGATGATGGATTCCATGACCTTGCTGATGATTGGAAGTAAGCTCATAGGTCTGTAGTTAAGGGGGTCGGTATTTGCACCTTCTTGATGGACAGTATTGCCATGATGTTGGTGGACTTCCAAGCAGATGGTAAATGACAGGGTAAAAAGTGAAGAAAGAGAAAGTGCAAGAGCAGCAGAACAGGTTTTTAGGATGCATGAGCTGATGCTGTCTGGTCCAGTTGCAAAATCGAGAGTCCATGGCTGCCAGAAACTTCTCGACCTTCTCAGATACAAAAGACATAAATGACAGAGTCCAGGAGCAGTTGGTTTGTGTGAAGGGTTCAGGACACAAGATTCCGGAGCAAGCACAGAATTTTTTATTTTTTTTTGTATACAAGATCGAGGCTCGTGAAAGAGCTAACATTAATCACACAAAAAGTCAAACCGACACATACAACATATAATAAGGGGAGCGGTAGACAAGATGGGGAGAGAGGGGGAAGGACACAAACACAACATTTGAGAGCAGGGACATCAAGAGAACAATGGGAGGGAGAGGGCTTGGGGGGAGGTGGGAGAGGTATAAAACATATGGACACTGCAAGGACTTCCAGGAAAGAAGTTGGAATTTCAAAAAAGTGGATTTGGGATGAATTAGCGGGGGTAGAAAAGATCAAGGTTATGGAGATGCACTTGTTATGGAGTTTTTGGAGTGATCTAGGATTGCCTTTGATTGTGTTTGCTTTCCAGGAAGAGAAGGCCTGTTGTTTCAGAGCAACTGCCTCACCACATGATTCAGTGTACTATGGGCGAGTAGATGTGCGAGGTAACTGAAGACGAGATGGGATTAATCTGTGCCTGGTAGAGAGCAGGTTTCTGTGGAAGAAGTCCCAGGCAGAGTTAATATCAGGGGTGGTAGATATAGGAGATCAGTCCTGAAGAGAGATGGCTGCTTGCATTCCCTTCCAATCTGCCTGAGAAAACTGCCAGACTCTCCGGCACTGAGGCAGCTGTCAGAGAATGGCCAGAGAGACGGTGACTGCCACAAGCCCTTTTTTTGGCCTTGTCTGGGATTAAACTGCATCCACCTGCTTGCGACTTTAACCACTCGACCCAGGTGACTTTTCCTTGGTAAACATCGTTTTTGTGTTATTATGAAGAACTCGACATTATGGATAGGAGGAAGAAGAAGCAGGACTTGGAGCACCGCTGCAAAATACAAAGAAACAAATAAACAGACTGCGAATCATACATAGAATGATAAACAAAGAAATATGTAAAAAGTTGATTTAAGGAGCACGACGACGATGACGACATGTCGTAAAGGATACTTCATTTTCCAGCTGGTTCACTTCATTGTACATCTTGATCGAGACTCTCATGTGTTCAATCTCCACCGTATGTTTTCTCAGCCTAGATTGCATTTGACCTTTTTTTTTCTTTTCTTTTTTGTATGCAGGATCGAGGCTCGTGAAAGAGCTCACATTTGTCACACAAAAAAAAATCAAACAGACATACAAAACATATAATAATCATCCCCAGTGTTTTCACTATCCATACCCTAACCCTATCCCCATGTTACCTTGTCATTTACCTGTCCCTTTTAACCCCCAAACCAATTACCCCCATACTATCTCTGAGAGGGAAGACGTCGTTTACTTGTGGGTTTTACAACGGTGCGATATTAACCACGTACTAAAAGTCCTGATCCCACTTCCTCTTTGTCCATAAGGGGCGGATCTTTGCTCGTCCATGTTAATGGACACTGATGCCAACTAAAGTCCTTGTCATGCAATTTATGTTTAATCTCCATCATCGGCTTTAGCTCACTGGGTTGTCGAGCACTTTGCTTGTGATGGTTTATGACGTGAGGTTGAATTCTCATATAGAGAGAGTACTGTTGATTTGTACATTGTCTCCCAACACCCCTTTCATTCAGATAATGTTTGTACAAGGCCTTCCACATGTATTGATGCCAACAGAT
The DNA here is from genome assembly GCF_964187855.1 of Myxine glutinosa. Taxonomy (NCBI): domain Eukaryota; kingdom Metazoa; phylum Chordata; class Myxini; order Myxiniformes; family Myxinidae; genus Myxine; species Myxine glutinosa. The sequence continues at coordinate 9,653,775 of NC_136262.1, read as the reverse complement.
GAAGTCTAGTAGTTGCATTTTTCTGGGTATTTGCATCTTTTATCTTCTTTTTTTGGGGGGGGTTTACCAGATGTTCTGCACTGGCGTGTAGCGCTTACGTCGCACTTGGCCTTGGAGACAGCTTGCTCGCCCTGCAATATGCCGAAAAGCTCTTGCAACAACCGAAACTCTCAGGATCCCTACGGTGAGCTTATCCTCATGGGTCCCAATTAACATCCATCTCTCCTCACTGTGGTGTTTTGGACTTGAAGCTGAATGGTATCTTGTGTTTTTTTTGTTTTCTTTCTTTAATCAATAGCCCTAGGGCCTAGACCATCTTTCGGTTGTAGTGAATACCTAATAGTTCAGATTGATACAGGATAAAGCTTTGCGTTTGCATGCCAGCCTTTCCTTCAGGTACATTGTGTGCTGCAGGTTTCCAAAACCTAATCTAGTTTTTACGACCTTTTATTACCTGAACTCACGATCCTGGGTGTCTTATATGGCCTCCTTCCATATACAGTAATACCCCTCTTTGTCGTTTCACAAATACGTCATCACGTTATTAATTCCACTTCTCGATGATCGTCATCTCAACTCGCACTTGCGTCATTTTAAGTCATACCTTTTATTAGCCCCCGTTGGACTTAGTCCGAAATGGGGGCTTATGGGTTTGGTCTCGTCCGTCCGTCCGTCCACGTATACATATGCACATCATTTTGTTTCAAGATGCGATCAAATTTGGCCGACTGGCGGCCATTTTAGTTGTTAAAAAAAAAAACCCCCGATGTTGAACACGTCCTCAACCATTTCTCGGACATGCATTTACCGATCTTGTTCAAATTTGATACACAGATAATGAATGATGGCTTACATATGCATGTCATTTTTTTTCGATATCAGATCCAACATGGCCGACGTGTCGCCATCCATTTCTCGGACATGAATGAACCGATTTTGTTCAAACTTGGCACAAAAACAATACATGAGAAAACAAAATCTTCTGCATATGTATAGTCATCCAACCAAAGGTGGCCGACTGACGATCTTCAACTCCTTACAGCAAAATTACGAAAACCACGGTGGGGGCTATGACATTTTATGTCTTTTTCATCTTCTTATCGAGCGTTTTCAGAACTTACAACAATGAAAAAGACCCCAGAATACATCGCTATGGTACCAAATCTGGAGATCGCAAAATTGCCGAAAGAACTCATGTACTTCGCACAAAGAAATAACCTGCACTGTAGATTGTCTAAGAAGCATTGTAAAATTGTTACCTTCGAAGTGAAATTAGATATTATTTGTCGAATGGATGCTGGTGAACGTGCTCTTGATGTCGTTTGATTAAGTTTGCCTTTGATCTATAAATATGACGTTTATTGAAGAAGAAGAAGGAGGAAGAAGAAGACATACCGCCAACTTTGCTTCCAGAAGAGGTGTATTAGCCCATTCCCCGCTCACCAGGAGACAACGTTTTGCAATCACTCCTGTGTGTCTGTCCCGCCGGTAACTTTTTTTTAATCATTTCAGCTTTTGTCGTCAAACTTTCAACAAATCTTTATTATGAGAATATGGAGAAGACAAATTTATAATTTGGTCAAATGTCAGTCACATATCATCAATTTTCATGCAATTGATCTGAAATTTTAAGAACGGGCATATTGGGTCATTGAAGAGGTTCACCAATCAAAAGCTAGAAGCCAATTGTTTTTTTTGTTTTTTTTGTTTTTTTTAGAGCAATAGGTCAAAGTTGCATAAAAATATCAATGGTCACCCGATTGACTTGAAATTTGAGCAGGGTTTGCATGTTGTCACTGAAGCCTATTGCTGTTGTCAAATAGTCAAGTTTGATTAATTTTTGTGGTGCAGCCCAAAGGGCAATGCTGTCTGGAACTGTGTTTGTCTGTCCGTCCGGTGTATGTATGTATGTATGTATGTATGTATGTATGTATGTATGTATGTATGTATGTATGTATGTATGTATGTATGTATGTATGTATGTACAGTCACGTGAAAAAGTAAGTACACCCCATGTAAAGTTTTGACTTTTTCAACATATTTCAACTTCCAGCTATTTGATCTTCATTTCAACAATATTGATAGATAAAGGTGATATAATATAACAAATATCATGAAACATTTACATTTTGTAGTCCATTGTATAATTTAAATAAACATAAATGCAAATTTCGCATGTGGAAAAAGTAAGTACACCCTTTTTTTTTTTTTCTTTTTTTTTTTTTTTTTGTATACAAGATCGAGGCTCGTGAAAGAGCGAACATTTATCACACAGAAAGACAAACCGACAAACCGACACATAACCGACAAACCGACACATAAAACAAATAACATCGGGAGCGGTAGACAAGATGGGGAGAGAGGGGGAAGGACACAAACACAACATTTGAGAGCAGGAACCGAGAGACATGGAGAAATCGAGAGATCTGTGGGAGGAAGAGGGCTTTTGGGGGGAGGCATGGGAAAGGGGGTGGGAGAGGCATAAAACATATGGACACTGCCAGGACTACCAGGAAAGAAGTTGGAATTACAAACAAGGTGGATCTGGGGTGAATTAGTGGGGGTAGAAAAGATCAAGGTTTTGGATGGGGGAAGATAAGAGATGGTGGTGAACAGCTGTTTTAAAGACCTGGAGGGAGGAGTGGGATTGAAGGGAGTGTGGGAGTTTGTTCCAGAGGCGGGAGAAAAGAGGAATGAAGGAGTGAAGGTGAGCAGAGAGCCGAGATTTCGGCAGTTTAACCATCAGAGGCTTGCTGGCAGATCTTGTGCGACCTGTAGGAATATTTGGGGGACAGAGCACAGAGAGAGCTGGGGGAGCAAGGCCGGAGAGGAGTCTGTAGAAGACAGAAAGACCACCTACCTGCCTGCGGTGAGTGAGTGAAAGGCCCTCAGAGATAGCTTCATCGCGGGAGATTCCAATGATTCTGAAAGCTTTGGTTTCAACAGCGTGAAGCCGAGCTATGTGTGAGGCAGGAGCACCAGCCCATAGGGGAGAACAGTATTCCATTGAGCTGCGGATGAAAGCCTTGTATGTGGTGAGGAGCTCAGGTGTGCCTAGGAAGGACTTCGCACGACGGAGGATGCCCAGTCGGCAACTGGCTTTGCAGGCCAGCTTGGAAATGTGGTTTTCCCAAGAAAGATCATGGCAGATAGTGAGACCCAAAAGCTTGAGCGACAGAACTTCTTGGAGAGCATTGTTGAGAAAGTAGATGGGAGGGTTGTCCAGTCGATCTTTTCGGAGAGACATAGTAAGAGTGTGAGATTTGTCAGGATTGAAAGACATGTTCCACTTGTTTGACCAGTCTGTGATTTTGTCCAGGTCTTCAGAGAGTGAGGAGGCTGCAGACTGCCGATCTGAGGGAAGAGGAATGGAGCGGCAGAGAGTGGAGTCATCAGCAAAGAGATAGAGAGGATTTTCCAGAGAGTCGGAGAGATCATTGATAAAGACCAGAAAAAGCACAGGGCCCAGCACAATGCCTTGGGGAACTCCAGCCTGAACAGGAAGGGGAGATTAGAGAAATCCATTCAGGGCCACACGTTGACTACGACCAGAGAGGAAGTCCGCAAGCCATGCATGGAGATTTCCATGGATACCATAGGAGTAGAGTTTGGTGAGCAGAGCTGGGTGCCAGACCGTATCGAAGGCACGTGATATGTCAAGGGAGACTGCTCTGATTTCCTGTTTGGCATTGAGGACCTCCATCCATTGTTGAGACAGGAGAAGCAGCATGTCCAGAGTAGTGACCTGGTCTGAATCCAAATTGATGATCAGAGATCAAGCCATTGGAGAAGAGGAAAGATTTCATATCCGAAGCAATGATGGATTCCATGACTTTGCTGATAATTGGGAGCAGGCTGATTGGTCTGTAGTTAAAAGGATCTGTTTTTGCACCTTTTTTGTGTAAAGCGGTAATGTTTGCTGATTTCCAGGATGCTGGCAGATGACCTTGAGCAAAAGTTAGGGTGAAAAGAACAGAGAGAGGGTGAGATAGAGCGGCAGAGCAGGATTTTAGGACCCGTGGGCTGATGCCGTCTGGTCCAGTTGCAGAATCAGAGTCGAGGTTAGACAAAAACTCCTCCATCTTGTCAGGAGAGAAGGACACAGAGTCCAGGAGCAGTTGGGTTCGACTGGGAAAGGTGGGAACAGAGAGAGATGGTTTTGGGACTAAAGATTTTGAGGCAAACACAGAGTTGAGGCATTCGGCTTTGTCACGTGCGATGTCAACTGTGTGGCCATTTGAGGTAAGGGAGGGGATGGAGGGGGAACAAACACCAGAAACGGATTTGACCAGACGCCACCAGGATTTGGAGGAAGGAGACAGGTTTGAGAGTTCGTTCTTGAGTGAGGAGAGATAGTGCTTCCTGGCACTCCTGAGGGTGGACACACACTTGTTCCGAGCTTGGTGGAAGGAACTGAGATTGCCTTCAGATGGATTTGCCTTCCAAGAGGCAAAGGCAAGTTGTTTCAGGGCAACTGCCTCACCACAAGATTCGGTGTACCATGGACGGGAGGAAGGGTAAGACAACTCAAGACGAGATGGGATAAATCTGTGCATGAGAGAGATCAGTTTGCTTTGGAAGAATTCCCAGGAAGAATTGATGTCAGAGGCAGTGGAGATGGGAGACCAATCCAGACGATTGATGGCTGCTTGAAGCCCGTCCCAGTCGGCCTGAGTGAAATGCCAGACTCTTCGACCCTGAGGAGGCTCTCTGAGAATGGCCAGAGAGATGTCCACTTTGACAAGCACATGATCAGAAGAACCGATAAGAGCAGCAGACATTAGCAGGGAAGTTTGTTATAACCAAGTCTAGAAGAGAAGAAACTCCATTGGCTGAGATCCGGGTCGGGAAATTGACAGATTGTGTCAATCCCAGTGAGTCACAGAAGTCCTTTGCTGAGGTGCCATGACTGGTGAGAGAGGAACCCACACCCAACCAGGTGGCATGATGACAGTTGAAGTCACCACATATGAGGAAGAGAGAGTTGGGATGAGTGGATAGAAGTTGGTCCATGTTGTCAGAGAGTGAAATGTAAATTGAGTCATCACTGTTTGGGGGACGGTACAGAACACATACACACAACAAAAGGTGTGAGCGGAGAGGAAGCCGTAGCCAGAGGTACTCCTGGGGGTGAGGAGGAGAGAGGGCAGTGCAAGGAGAGTGAGGAAGAGAGTTTTTGATAGATAGCCACCCCACCACCAGGACGAGGCTCAGGTCTATCATACCGGAAGAGGGAGTAACCAGGAAGAGATATTGAGGAATCAGAGACATCTTGAAGGAGGAAAGTCTCTGTTAAGCAGATCAAGTCTGGATTGTCAGAAGCAACCTGTATGGAGAGATCAGTCAGGTTTGAGCGAAGGCCCCGGATGTTTGAGGTCCATATCGTTAAAGAAGAGAGAGGGGGAGCATCGGGTACAGGACAGGGGAGGGGAGGAGTAGGGTAAGATGAAGGATGAGAGGGGGAGGTAGGGAGAGCAGTTGATAGTGTGTCAGAGATTGCAGAAGAGTTCCAAGAAAGGGAAGGATGAGGAGGATGAAAGGTTTGGTGGTGAAGGGATGAGGCAGAGTGAGGGGTTGTTTGAGGGGGGGCATGGGACAGTAGAAGGTTGGGGGGGGGAGGCATGAGATAGAAGGGAGACTTGGCTCTAATAGGTGGTATTGCCCCCTTTGGCAGAAACAACCTCAAGTAGGCGTTTCTTATAACTGTCCACCAGTCTCTGACATCGACTGGGAGAAATTTTTGCCCACTCCTCCGTGCAGAATTCTTTCAGCTGTGCGATGTTTGAGGAGTTTCTTGCATGCACAGCTCGTTTCAAATCCCCCCGGAACATATCAATAGGATTTAGATCCGGGCTTTGACTTGGCCATTCCAGAACCCTCCATTTCTTTCTTTTCAGCCATTCCTTGGTGGATTTACTGTTATGTTTAGGGTCATTGTCATGTTGCAAGGTCCACCTTCGGTTGAGCTTCAACTCTCTGACAGATGGCCTCACATTATCCTCAAGCACCCTCTGGTACAATGAAGAATTCATATTGGATTCTATGATGGTGAGCTGCCCAGGCCCTGATGCAGCAAAGCTGCCCCAAACCATAATATTTCCACCACCATGCTTTACAGTTGGTATCAGGTTCTTGGGGTCAAATGCTGTCTTTGGTTTTCGCCAAACATGTCTTCTGGTACTGTGGCCAAATAGCTCTACCTTTGACTCATCTGTCCAGAGCACATTGTTCCAGAAGTGCTGGTCTTTGCCTAGGTGTTCATTGGCAAACTTTAGTCTTGCCCTGATGTTCTTTCTGGACAGCAAAGGTTTCCTCCTGGCACACCTCCCATGTAGATCAAATTTGTGCAGCGTCTTTCTAATGGTAGACTCGTGCACTTTGACATCAACAGTGGCAAGAGCTACCTGTAGGTCCCGTGATGACATTCTGGTGTTCTTAGAGACTTCTTTCAGCATCTTGCGGTCTGCTCTCGGCCTGAACTTGCTGGGGCGGCCTGGCCTGTACAAGTTGGCAGTTGTTTCGAATCTTCTCCACTTGTAGATGATCTTCCGGACAGTCGAATGATTGATTTCAAATTGTTTGGAGACTTTTTAAATCCCTTCCCAGACTCGTAGGCATCTATAACCTTCTTTCTGAAGGCCTCAGAGAGCTCTTTTGATCTCGGTATGGTGACGCCGCACACTTCAACAACAAAGAGAAAGCCAAACTAAATGTCTGAGGTTCAAATAAGACAGATTCCTCCAAGATCCTCTCTAACGATGTTCTAATCATTTGCACCTGAGCTGGTGCACCTGATTCTAATTTTAGGTGTTTGAAGTAGTGATAAATGTTGGGGTGTACTTACTTTTTCCACATGCGAAATTTGCATCTATGTTTATTTAAATTATACAATGGACTCCAAAATGTAAATGTTTCATGATATTTGTTATATTATATCACCTTTATCTATCAATATTGTTGAAATGAAGATCAAATAGCCATATGTTGAAATATGTTGAAAAAGTCAAAACTTTACATGGGGTGTACTTACTTTTTCACATGACTGTATGTATGTATGTATGTATGTATGTATGTATGTATGTATGTATGTATGTATGTATGTATCGATGTATGGCCCTCACAAACGGCCACCAATCAGAGCTGAGGATCTGGTCACATGACAGTGGGACAGTGTTTAGTAACCATTACAGTTGCATATTTTACTAAAAGGAAATATAATAACCTTTTGTGGAACGTTTTGGGGTCCCAGCAGGTGTTGTAAGGTAGGTAGGAGGTTTCAGAAATTCCTCAATACAATTGTGATTTTGAAATACGATCGACACGGACCTTGCTCCTGAATCTGGAAGTGTACAGATGACGGTTCGCTGGTTTGATAATATCTCGATACGATCGTGATTTAACATTATATTTTGATATATTCACACTATGGTATTAATTTGTGATCGGAATGATGAATTATGCTTTTTGGAATGAAAATGGAGAGATTGAGTTTATAGCAGAATGAGGAAATGACGTAAGGGTTTCCATCTGTGACATTGGCAGATTCCCCATTTGCAGTTTCGCCATTGACTGCATATAGCAACATTCAGACTGGGTACGTTTTTTTTCAAGTCCTTCACGAACCTGCTGTCAATGCCTGACGTCCGACTGAAGGTGACAACTTGACAGATTTTGAGCAAATCTGCGAGGAAGAATGGGAGAATCTCCCCAAATCCAGATGTTCAAAGCTGATACAGATATATACCCATGAGGATTTGAAGCTGTAATCGCTGCCAAAGGTGCTTCTATGAAATATCGACTCAGGGGGCTGAAGACTTTTGGAAAAATCTCAATTCATTTCATTTTAAATTCAGGCTGTAACATAACAAAATGTGAAAAAGTCAAGGGATGTGAATACTTTCTGAAGGCACTGTACAGCATGATATCACAAAGTTATGGATGGATTTGAATGAAACTTGGTGGACTGGTTGGGTATGTGACAAGGACGCATTGATTCAATTTTTGTTAAGGTCGAAATCTGGATCCGAATATGTGCAAAAAAAATTTTTTAAGTGATTCTTCACCATTGAGAGATGGGGCCAAAACGATATATAGTATGTTTCAAAAAGTTGTGGACAGATTATGACAAAACTAGGTGGACGAGTTGGTTGGGTGATGAGAACGAGACGATTAGATTTTGGTTCAGGTCCAAATCCAGATATATCAGTGGCCTATCAGTGGGATACAAAACATAAACCGTTCAGCCTGGCAGAGGTATGCACTCTACCGAGTGGTGTTCTAGTGTTCTAGTGTTTAGCTGTTTTGTTCATGTTTAGCATACGGACGAAGAAGTCGGAATATAAAACCAATGCAGACAGGCTTTGCATTTTCAGATGCTTTCTAGTTTTTATGATATATTGCTTTGATATATGTACTTTCAATATTCATCGCACTTTTCGTAAACACATCTCTGACATAAATCGTGGTCTTGCAGTATAACCATTTCTATATATCCATTAATAAATAATATAATTTTGGTCAATGAACAGGATCAAATAATTAAATTGATATATGTGGGAAAATGACATGCCCAGACCAGGAATGGAACCCAAACCAGGAATTAATTATTTAATCCTGTTCATCTATCTATAATTCCAGTAATCTCTGTGTGTATGTTTGTATGTTTGTATGTTTGTATGTTTGTCTGTGACCGCTGTTTCTCGACAACCACGGGTCCGATATACTTGAAACTTGCCAGGTATATTGCTGGGGACCTGAGGATGTGCCTTTTCAAGGTTTCATATTAATCGGACAAGTAGTTACCGAGCTATGGCGATTTCTTTACCAAACTCCGCAAGCCGTTCGCTTTGGACCAAACCATTTCATGTAAATAGAGGGGGGGGATTGTCACCGTACTCGCAAGCCGTTCGCTTTGGACCAAACCATTTCATGTAAATAGAGGGGGGGGATTGTCACCGTACTCGCAAGCCGTTCGCTTTGGACCAAACCATTTCATGTAAATAGAGGGGGGGGATTGTCACCGTACTCGCAAGCCGTTCGCTTTGGACCAAACCATTTCATGTAAATAGAGGGGGGGGATATAATTTTAGATATATATATAGTACGGGCATGCCCTAGTTAATCTAATTGCTTCACTACGCCCCCGTGGTGTTTGCAATAGAGCACATGGATTTGTCCCCCCATTGGAGGAAGACCCTCTCGTGTACAGGCCGTTGGTGCTCCTATGGTTGGCAGCGAGTGGCCTGGAAGCATTGACGGAAAGAGAGTGGCAATCATATGTGTGGGAAAATTGCATGCTCGGTCAGGGTCGCCCAGATAGCTCAGATGGCAGAGCACAGGTATGGTTTTCCAAAGGACCTGGGGTTCAATTCCTGGTCTGGGCCTGTAATTTTCCCACATATATCAATTTAATATCATTTTGGCACACTGCAATGTTGTAGCAAAACACAACCATACATATAAAAGTGCCTCGTTGATGCTCAGTTGCCCCTCCTTTTCATGATGCTAAGAATCCAAGATTTTGCGAATTTCAAGGTCATATGCTTTATAGTGCAGAAAACTGTGGATTTTGACTCACTTTCTGTAATTTCCCTGAGCTTATCCATTGCCCAGTATGATTCTGTCTGGGGTTCCGTTTCCACATGGTTGTGTAATGTTCACGTATTTGTCCCGCAGGTTCCTTGGTCACCTTTATGCAGCGGAGGCTCTCATAGCTATGGACCGTATCTCAGATGCAATCCGGAACCTCAATCCAGAAAATATCACGGATGTATCTCTGGTCGCTTGCCCGTCTGAGCCAGATCAAGGTCAGATATTGTTTGCCAATTGTGTAATTCATTTCCATTTCAACCTTTGAGAAATGACAATTACGTTGTTCAGGGTTCTTGTAATCATGCAATGGGGATTATGATCAGGTTAAGCACACAAGTTGTTTGGACTTCCTTTTTGTGCTTGATTCTGCATGCTTTTTGTGAATGTTATTTAATATTAAAATCATGATTACATGTAATATTTGGGACTTTCCAAAAAGTATTGCACTGCTTGGGGCTTTTTCAAACGAATATACAGTATAGCACCAATTCAGTGACTTTCTCAACTGAGGAACTGCTGCCATGTTCCTAATATGAATTATACAGTTTGAACAGGTCGGGTCAGTCTTTTGACTGCACTGGTAACATGTAACGTGTAAGCTAGTGCTACCAGCCGCATGGTCGGGTTGGTGGCGACTAAACCGACGTCCTTCAATGGCTTGCCAGTGGGATGGTTGACTGACACCCCCTGCCAGAACTAAAAGAACACCTGAAAAAGGGCGGATGAGCTCTTTTTGGAGCCAATGGCCATCTAGTAATGAGATGGTGTCTTCTGAAAGACTGCCATGATCCAGTTGGACCAGTTTGTGGCAAGTCTGGTAGCCAAGAGGGGTAGTGGGACCGTTGATGGAGCAAATGCCATCAAAAGGCGGTTGAGCTCGTATTAGCCAATAGCAACCACAAAAGTACACCCGTGGGGAAGAGGTTGGGTATGCTGTGTTGTGTCGCTGGAGTGGTGGTAGGCATGTTCCTCATGTGGTGGATGACACTGCAGGTCGCTTCTACCCTAACCACTTTTGTACCATGTTTTCATGGTATAAATGTGCACTGATTTCTGTTTTTAGTGATTATTTGTTAAAAAACAAAAAAAACAACAAGATGGTCATGGGTTTAAACTCTTCATCAGGAGACACGTCAGATTTCTGGTCAAACAATGTTTTGAAATTATTTTTGCGTCAAGTGGTACAACTCAACTCACACATGCTAACATCGGGCCATTGTGTGTCGTACGTCAGTACAACACCTGGCAGGAGATTTGTCTTTGGCCGTTGTTCCCATGTTTGATAAATTGAAAGCCATTTTTATCAGGTGAGTGGTGCTTTTGAAATATGAACCATGAGGTTAATTATAAACGAGCAAAAGTACTCGTCCTGACAAGAATATCAAGGGAGAATGGGAAGTGGGGGTGGGGGGAGAGAAAATGGGGAGTTTGAAAAGTATGAATGCAAAGTTTGTGGCTGCAAGGTTTCATTGTTTTGGAGTTATGGAGCGCGCACACACACACACACACACACACACACACACACACACACACACACACGCAAAGACTGACTGATTGACTGACTGACTGACATACATTGCCTTTTTTTGTATACTTGGTTATTATATTATTTTATTATTACATTTACTTATAATTTTAGCCTTTTATTATTATAGATGGGAGCTTGGCTGTGTCCTGGAATATTAAGTGCTGTGTTATGATAGATTGTTTAATGTAGTTTCCATAACTCCATATAATGCGCTCCATAACTCCAATCCCTGGTGTTGGGCTAGCGGCTAGGGTGCCGGCTTAGGATCCTAGGATCCTGGGTTCGAATCTCGGTCGATCGCCGAATTAATGCCAGGGGGGTTGACTCAGCCTGTCATCCTTCCGAGGTTGGCTAATTGAGTACCAGTTCACTGGTAATTCCCTGTTTGTCGTTGAAGGCGGCAAAAAGGGTTGGCGTCAGGAAGGGCATCCGGCCGTAAAACATTGCTTCAAAAAGGGGACCAAAAAACAACAACTACCACGGTCCTCGAAAAAGGCCAACCCCCGCCTTGCGGGGAAAATGGCCTCTAAACGGTGGTTGTTGGTTGTTGTTTAATGTAGTGATTTTACATGCTGGTCTCTGATTTACTTGGTTGTTCGTCACTAACTGGCTCTGTTTGTGGGTATAATGCCCACTGAGGCATATAGCTTGGCTTTACCCCCTTTGGGGGTTGTGACTTGACTTCCCAAGACCGTAAATGGGCTGTTTTGACCTTTGGTCATTTGATGATCCCACACCTTTCTGTACATATTACTCGAGAGAACAAGTGAGGTTCCACTTGAAAAGTGGGAAGCTTTCTGGCCATCCTTGACATATCTTCACGAACTGTTGCAGTTAGCATCTGTGCTTTCATCCCCAACGCCCGTGCACCTGCCTTGTCTGCTGCTGCTCTTTCTTTGCACTTTTGCAGATCCTTCCTTGATGACCATTTTCCTTTCGGTGGAAAGTGGCAAAGATTATCTTTAATCACAAGAAAGGTGCCAAAGCAGATGTCATTAACGATAGACCTGTCGGCTGCCTTTCCACCATTCATGAAATGTAGTGTATTAGCATTGCAGACCCCAACTCCTATCTTGTTGAGGGGAAACCTGAATGCTGAAATGGAGGGGAACACCGATTGTAATAAAACTTTAAAATCTAACAACCCCACAAATTATAAAAAAGGTAAATACCCATACTACCATTTGTTTTCAAACAATGCATTACATCACTAACAAGAAAGAGCAATCGGATTGCAGACCCTCGCCAGGACGTGTTTTAGTGGTTTTATTAGGCTTTTGTGTTAAAACAAATATGGCGGCCTAACCACGTCACCGGTGACGTCATCATTTTTTGTTCTCCACCAATTTATCCCTAGATGACGCTCAATCTTGAACAGATGAAGTTTTGTACTTGTCGAATTATGACATCATAATGGAGGCACCTATGACATCATCATTAACATGTGTTACTCCCATGGAGAATTCTTTATAAGGAGCCATGTCTCGATTTTTTTTCTATGTAGCACTTTCGGAGATATAGAGGTGCAAAGTTTTTCAGTTTTTTCCAAGATGGCGCCAGTGCCACATGACCTGTGATGTCATGATTATCATTTTTAAAAAATTATACAGGAGGAGGTGCACCTCTGGTGAAAATATCAATGAAACTGCTTCGGCAGCCTTACATACATCAACAGGAGGATAAAACAATTTTAAAAAAGAATTGAAAAATATTTTTAAAAGCAAAAACTTTAGCATTTGTTGGATTATTTTGAGTAACTTATGTTGGTCGTGTAACTTTGAACACTTCGTAAAGTAAGCACAGCATTCTGCTTTACCTGGGCTACCCATTGGATGCAAGGATGTCCTCTAAATCCCAGGTGTGTGAATTTGATCGTCATTGTAAAAATAGGGTTTCAGAGGGCCTTAAGCTCCAAAAACTTTCATGCAAAGAAACTATAAAATTATTTATTCTGTTGAACTTCATTTGCTCGGTAAGTCGTCTCCGAAATTTATTTATTTATTTATTTATTTTTGGCGTTCTTGATCTCGTTTTATTTTCTGACTTTTGAAACTTTGATCACGTGTATTTGTTCTAAGTTTGTTGTTCTAATTCGATTTATTATTTCAGGTTCAGACAAGAGTGAGATGGAATCTTTGGAAAATAGTGAGTCGATTTCCATATGAAATGTTTGCCATTTCTTGGCATCATATTTGCTTTTTTCATTTGAAAATGTTGAATGCATTAATATATTTAATATAACACGCTTTTGTTATGTGAACTCTTAAATAATAGTGTTTACTTGTTTTGTAATCACTGCTATATTCAAACTGTGAAAATGTGTTTTATATCATTATCCCGCGCACACAAAGCGAAAAGCACGGTTAAGTAATTGGTTCACTTCTGTCTACGAGCATCAGTTTATGATCGAGAACAACTCGATTTCGATGGAATGTTTTATTTTGAAAACTAATCGGAACACAAACCTGCCATTGAACGGTACTTTGACTCTGGATTCGACCCGACCGCACAAGTGCAGAGAGGAGTGGGACAATATTTTTTACTCTGTCTTCCTGTCCTGCAGTGAAACGAAATTGAAAATCATTCCAAACAGGAAATTTACTGTTTTTAAGGATGTTATAAAGGACGCAAACAGGCATGAATAACTAATGTAACATTTAAAAGGTGGTGTATAAGACAATGTGCCAATGGAGATAAACATACAAATTACGATTTTCTACAACCTTCAAAATCTTTATTTTATTTCAATATAATTATATACTTGAACATTGCAGAACACAAATCGCCTGTTTTGGTATTTCAAAATCCCCTTCCGTGTAGCAGTACTTGGACAAAATAATACGGCATTTTACCTCATCGTGACAAATCAAATTTGCCACTCGTTTTGTTTCTCAAGACTGCGTGGGGTAATGTGTTTCATGAACCCTCAAGTTTTATTTGAAATCTAGGTTCATCGAAGAGCGAGACGTCTTCTCCCTCCGTACTCCATCCTCTCAATGATTAAAGAAGACATCATTTGGTGAACAGAAACCTTCCTGCCACCGAACGTCTCTGACTCCCTAGTGTCTCTTCCTGGCTATTGTTTTCTCCGGATTGATCGACCTGAACCCCGTCCTGTCGGCCAAGTCACACTGTACATCAAAAATACAATTTCTGAGTCTCCGTGTGCTGCTCTCTTGCACCTCCAAAACTCCAGGAGCTCTTCACTCGCTGGCTGCGACTTCCTCTCCGCTCCCACCTCATGTTTGTCTGTGTGTTGTACCGTCCTCCCAACAGTGACGACCCTACATCTCTTTCTCAGACGACATGGACCAACTTTTCATCACTCACCCAAACTCTCCTCATATGTGACGACGTCATTTGTCACAATGATAAATTGGCTGGGTGTTGTTACCTCTCTCACCAGCCATGGCACTTATGCAAATAACTTCCGTGACTCCATGGGGCTAACTTGATACGTGAATCTTCCTACCCGGATTTTTCCAATCTTCCCTTCTGGATTTGGTGATGACCAACTTCCCCACCAATATATCTTGTTCATCCTCTGCCCCAATTAGCTCATCTGATCATGTGCTTGTTAAGGTCAACATCTCTGGCCATTCTAAGAGAACAACCGCAGCACCTGCAACTCTCACAGTTCACTCAGGCAAACTGGCAGGGACTGCAAGCGGCCATCACACTTCAGGACTGATGTCCGATATCTACTGCCACTGATATTCAGCCTGGGAATTCTGCCACTGACACCCGCTCTCCCTTATGCACAGATTCATCCCACCTTGTCTTCAGTTATCTTACCCATCTTCCCTCTCTTGGTACTCTGAATCCTGTGGTGAAGCAGTTGCTCTGAAACAACTTGCTTTCTCCTCCTGTAAGGCAAGTCCAACCCAAGGCAACCGAAGATCATTCCACAAAGCCCACAAAAAGTGTGAGTATACTCTCAGGAGAGCCAGAAAACAACATCTGGCCGATCTCAAGAATGAGCTTTAAAACTTTTCTCCCTCTAAAACCTGGTAGTTCCTTGTCAAGTCTGTCTCTGATGTAAGGTCCCCTTCCATCCCTTCCCTCACTTAAAATTGAACCACAGCCGAATGCCTCAATTCTGTGTTTACGGCAAAATCTTGTATCCCGCACCCCTCACTCTCTTTACTCAACCTTCCCAGTCATTCCCAACTGCTCCTGGATTCGGTGTCTTTTGCACCTGAGAGGGTAGAAAAGTTTCTGGCAACCCTCGACTCTGACTCTGCAACTGAACCGAACGGCATCAGCTCACGTGTCCTAAAAATCTGCTCTGTTGCTCTTGTACTTCCTCTATCTGCCCTTTTCACCCTGTCATTTACCTTAGGTCATTTTCCATCTCCATGGAAATCAGCTAATATCACAGCATTAGATAAACGGTGCACAAACAGATCCCCTTAACTGCAGACCAATTGGCTTACTTCCAATTAGCATCATCAATTCGGATTCAGACCTGGTCATTCTACCTTGGACATGCTGCTTAAGCTCTCTACACAATGGATGGAGGTCTTCAATGTCAGACATGAGATCAGGGCCGTGTCTCTGGACATATCTCGAGCTTTTGCTGCAGTCTTGCATCCTGACTTACTCTCCAAACTCTCTGCCTATGGAACCCAAGGCCAACTCCACTTTTGGATTATTGACTTCCTCCAGCCTTGTAGCCAATGTGGGGCTCTCGACGGAACCCTTTCTTCTCCTCAATACAGTGGTCTTATCCCAAACCCAACCCCCTCGAATGTCTGCTGGACGCATGCAATCCACCAGCAACCTCCTCCTAGCAAAACTGCCTAAACCCAGAACCAGCGCTCACCTCCACTCATTTATTCCTCTCTTTTCCTGCCTGTGTGAAAATGTGTGAAATTATTTAAATAGATAAATTAACGGTTAGAATTACTGTGCTGTTCAGGCTGCACAGGTAATAAAATCAAATAAAACAATCCACCAAAAAAACACTTCTGGTTGCTTTTATCATTGCTGGTGGTCACAGTGAAAATTATTTTAATTAACTAATTTTGAACTGCATCAGCCTAAGAGCACTCACGCAGTTTTCATAAATTATTTAATTATCCTGAGTACCATCAAGCTTCTTCTTCTTTGGAAGGAACGAACGTGATGTTCCAGGTTCTGAGGTTTACTCGTGATTTTCAGTTTTTGTGAATGACGTGTTGTAGATGGAAAGCATGCACCGCAAAGCTATCCCAGTTCGGTGACTGCGGCACGTGCGATCATGCTGTTCAACCTGGGCACGGCGTATTGCCTGCGCACCGAGTTTGAAAAAGCACGGACTTGTCTTCAGCAGGTTCGCTCTTACTCCCTTTTCATTTGCCTTTCACCTCTGATAACCTGTTACAACACGTTTACTTTTCTTTAGTTTCACTGGACATTACTAAGGAAAAAGATGGTATTCATAGAATACATACCCTGCGCAGTCAACTTCGTGCGAGCCAACTGTTCTGTTTTTGAATGTTTTTTTTCTTTGATCCAATATGGCTGCCAGACCACGTGAGCGATTATATCATAAATTTATATTATAATTGTTGTGGAGATCACTCACTGATCAGACTAATCGTTGTCCCTGTCGAATCATGACATCATAATTACGGCACCAATGACGTCATCATTAACAACATCTATTACCCATGTCGAGTTCTTTACAATAAGCCACGTTTCAATTTTTTCCATGGAGCGGATTTGGAGATATGGAGGTGCAACGTTTTTCGTTTTTTCCAAGATGGCGTCTGTACCACGTGGCTTATGACGTCATAATCATCAAATATTCTACAGGAGGAGGTGCTCCTATGGTAAAATTTTGTGTCAATCGGACCATAGGATGCCGAGAAAATGAACTTCAAAAATGCAGACACGCCACACGTACACACATACGCAACCGAATGCCTAACCCTGCTTTTCACTTCACGAGCGCAGGGTAACAAGACTGATAGTCTAACAGCAGCATAGCCGGATTTGTTTGATACTTTAGTTGAAGAGGATAGTATGACCTCGGTGGGGATACCAGATAGCAAATAATATAAGTATTAAAAATTTTTGACTTTAGGCATGTACAGCCAGTTCGTGAATGACTTGGGTAAAAAGCAGCGAATGGCAAACAATGATCCCATAAATTCCACATTCCTGTGCCACCTTCAATCGAACATCAGGCATTGACAGCAGGTTCTCTATATTTTCATTCCAAACAGCATCATTCGTCATTCCAATCACAAATT
This sequence comes from Myxine glutinosa, assembly GCF_964187855.1. Taxonomy (NCBI): domain Eukaryota; kingdom Metazoa; phylum Chordata; class Myxini; order Myxiniformes; family Myxinidae; genus Myxine; species Myxine glutinosa. The sequence continues at coordinate 9,636,417 of NC_136262.1, read as the reverse complement.
AATACAATGGTATCAATATATCAAAATATCATGTTAAATCACGATTGTATTGAGATATTATCAAACCAGCGAATCGTCATCATCTGTTCCCTTCCGGATTCGGGAGCAAGGTCCATGTCAATCACATTTCAAAATAATAATTGTATTGAGGAATTTTTGTAACCTCCTACCTTCCTTACGACACCCACTGGGTCCCAAAACGCTCAACTGAAGGTTGTTACATTTCCTTTTAGTAAAATATGCAACTATAATGGTTACTAAATGCTGTCCCCTGTCATGTGACCAGATCCTCAGCTCTGATTGGTGTACGTTTTTGGGGACATGCATATGGACAAATGCTGTTCTAGACGGCATTACCCTGTGGGCTACGCTGTAAAAAAATCTTTCCCACTCTGGTCAAATCGAGTCGAACTCTTTTAGCCACAAGGAGTATCCTTCTGTTACAGGAACTAGGGCATGCCCGTACTATATATATATCTAAAATTATATCCCCCCCCTCTATTTACATGAAATGGTTTGGTCCAAAGCGAACGGCTTGCGAGTACGGTGACAATCCCCCCCCTCTATTTACATGAAATGGTTTGGTCCAACGCGAACGGCTTGCGAGTACGGTGACAATCCCCCCCCTCTATTTACATGAAATGGTTTGGTCCAAAGCGAACGGCTTGCGAGTACGGTGACAATCCCCCCCCCCCCCCCTCTATTTACATGAAATGGTTTGGTCCAAAGCGAACGGCTTGCGGAGTTTGGTAAAGAAATCGCCATAGCGTGCACAAACGCGCAGGAAAGCGAAAGAATCGCAAATTAGTTTTAATTAGTTTTAAAACATAGTTTAACGCCAACATAGTTTGCCAACGTGAAATAAATGAATACGCTCTCAAATGTGCCGTCCGAGGCAGAGTCTGTTCGCCACGTTCGGCACACGTGATAGCTCGCTGCTCTCTGATTGGTTGAATCGTTTTTTGGACATAGCTCGGTAACTACTTCTCCGATTAATATGAAACCTTGAAAAGGCACATCCTCGGGTCCCCAGCAATATACCTGGCAAGTTTAAAGTATATCGGACCCGTGGTTGTCGAGAAACAGCGGTCACAGACATACAGAGATTACTGGAATTATAGATAGACTAGGGCATGCCCATACTATATATATATCTAAAATTATATCCCCCCCCTCTATTTACATGAAATGGTTTGGTCCAAAGCGAACGGCTTGCGAGTACGGTGACAATCCCCCCCCTCTATTTACATGAAATGGTTTGGTCCAAAGCGAACGGCTTGCGAGTACGGTGACAATCCCCCCCCCCCCCCCCTCTATTTACATGAAATGGTTTGGTCCAAAGCGAACGGCTTGCGGAGTTTGGTAAAGAAATCGCCATAGCGTGCACAAACGCGCAGGAAAGCGAAAGAATCGCAAATTAGTTTTAATTAGTTTTAAAACATAGTTTAACGCCAACATAGCGGCAACATAGTTTGCCAACGTGAAATAAATGAATACGCTCTCAAATGTGCCGTCCGAGGCAGAGTCTGTTCGGCACGTTCGGCACACGTGATAGCTCGCTGCTCTCTGATTGGTTGAATCGTTTTTTGGACATAGCTCGGTAACTACTTGTCCGATTAATTTCAAACCTTGAAAAGGCACATCCTCGGGTCCCCAGCAATATACCTGGCAAGTTTCAAGTATATCGGACCCGTGGTTGTCGAGAAACAGCGGTCACAGACAAACAAACAAACACACACACAGACACACAGACACACACACACACACACACACACACACACACACAGATTGCTGGAATTATAGATAGATGAATGAATGAATGATCGTTTTAAGGCCATTTTCCCCGCTGGAGCGGGGGTTAGCCGTGCGGGCCCCATGACAATCATGGTTCCCTGTTTGAGGCAATGTTTTTTTTTATGGCCGGATGCCCTTCCTGACGCCAACCCTTGGTCGCCTCTTACGATGCGCAGGGATACGGTGAACCTATTCTAAACCAGGGTACACACCGGGAGACCGGGGTACACACCAACTGTGGTGTTACAGGAACTGCATGCAATTGATGTAAAGTTTTTTTCTGTGATTTCTATTATTTCTCTGCCCAACCCCCCCTCCCAAATCTTTTGCTGTGGATGTATGACTCATGGCCTCGTATGTAATTGGTCAGTATTTAGAAGTTACTAAATTTGTAAACTTTCTAGAAGATCTTTACAAAGCATGTATGAGGATCCTAGGATCCTGGGTTCGAATCCCGGTCAATCGCTGAATTAACGCCAGGGGGGTTGACTCAGCCTGTCATCCTTCCGAGGTCGGCTAATTGAGTACCAGTTCACTGGTAATTCCCTGTTTGTCGTTAAAGGCGGCAAAAAAGGGTTGGCGTCAGGAAGGGCATCCGGCCGTAAAACATTGCTTCAAAAAGGGGACCGAAAAACAACAACAACGACGGTTCCCGAAAAAGGCCAACCCCCGCTTTGTGGGGAAAAATGGCCTCTAAAGGTGTTTTTTTTTTTGTTTTTTTATGAGCTTTTGAGCTTTGCACACATCCGCTACAGGCCTAAAGGGTTTGATCGTTTGAAATAGTCTTTGTGATTTTTTTTTTTTTTTTTTTTTTTTTTTTTTAACCATCCACATGGTCGTACAAAGCAGATGACAGTTTGTTTTCTTCTAAAGATCACAAGCTCCATGTTCGCAGTCAAAATTAAATCTCAGACCACACAAGCTTGGTGGTGACCTCTTGAATTTGAATGCATGTCCTTCGCAACTGTGGTATTTTGTTTGACCAATTCAAATCCTCGTGTTTGCTCGTCATCGAGAACAAACCTGGACTCTGACTACAAATTACACATGGAAAATACCGAAGTTTAATATTTGATATGTTCACCCTCGCTCCATTCACTTTCTCCTTCCACCGGTCTCTTCCCAACCTCTCTCTCCTCCTTTTTATTTCTCCTATTGTCTCCTTTTTCCACTTTCTCATCGGCCCTCCTGTTTCTCCTCTTGCCCCCATTCACCTGTGCCCTGGGTGTATAAAATGTAGATGATCCATATTTTTTGCCATAATAGTATTGCTCGCTTGTCGTTTTGCAAAAGGACTGCATGATGGAGATTGAGTGTTTTTTCCATTGTTTATCCAGCCCAGGTGTGTGGAAAATGCCAACATGCCTTTGTTTCTTGTAGGCCTGCACGATGGTCTTACCGACAGATGTTCCACCTGAAGCCATACTGCTCGCTGTCTACTTGGAACTACAGAGTGGTAAGATCGCTCTTCTCTCGACCATTTATTTCAACAACTCGCATCTCCACTTGTATCGCTTTACACCTTCTCATCTCATCAACACATCGACACATTGCTACTTGTATCCACTCCCATACTGATTTGCCGTTCCGCTTGCGTCCACCTAAGACAACTCACCCCTCTGGTTGTTTTTCAAATGTTTATGTTTAAAAACCACTTCTAAACATGGGGAATATTTTCGGTGGATACAACTGGAGACGAAAGCTGAAAGCTGAGAGATGAGTCGGAATATGTGAGTGGAAACAGTTGATTGGAACCAAATGGTGTTTATTTTAATTTATTTTCGTCATTCATTACCACTTCATCTATCTATAATTCCAGCAATCTCTGTGTGTCTGTGTGTCTGTGTGTCTGTGTGTGTGTTTGTCTGTGACCGCTGTTTCTCGACAACCACGGGTCCGATATACTTGAAACTTGCCAGGTATATTGCTGGGGACCCGAGGATGTGCCTTTTCAAGGTTTCATATTAATCGGACAAGTACTTACCGAGCTATGGCGATTTCTTTACCAAACACTGCAAGCCGTTCGCTTTGGACCAAACCATTGCATGTAAATAGAGGGGGGGGTTCTGTGGTCGTTGCGAATGGACCAAACCATTCATGTAAATAGAGGGGGGGGGGTTCTGTGGTCGTTACTGCCACGTGGTTTCAAAGTTTTTTTTTGTTGTTGTTGTTTGCACGCATGTTTTTTTCACCCACGTACGGGCACGCCCTAGGATGTTTACACACACACACCCCTACACAAATTTTTTTTTTTTTTTTTTTTGGCAAGGAACGGGCACCCACGTACGGGCACGTCCTAGCTTATATATAGTACGGGCATGCCCTAGTCTATCTATAATTCCAGTAATCTCTGTGTGTTTGTTTGTTTGTACGTTTGTACGTTTGTTTGTCTGTGACCGCTGTTTCTCGACAACCACGGGTCCGATATACTTTAAACTTGCCAGGTATATTGCTGGGGACCCGAGGATGTGCCTTTTCAAGGTTTCATATTAATCGGACAATTACTTACCGAGCTATGTCCAAAAAACGATTCAACCAATCAGAGAGCAGCGAGCTATCGCGTGTGCTGAACGTGGCGAACACACTCTGCCTCGGATGGCACATTTGAGAGCGTATTCATTTATTTCCCGTCGGCAAACTATGTTGGCGCTATGTTGGCGTTAAACGATGTTTTAAAACTAATTAAAACCCCGGGGGGATTGTCACTGTACTCGCAAGCCGTTCGCCGTTCGCTTTGGCGTTGCGAATGGACCAAAACATTTCATGAACCAAACCATTTCATGTAAAGCGTTCGCCGTTCGCTTTGGCGTTGCGAATGAACCAAAACATTTCATGAACCAAACCATTTCATGTAAATAGAGGGGGGGATATAATTTTAGATATAGATATAGTACGGGCATGCCCTAGTTTTTACAAATGGGAGGTTAGAGGGTAATGGTCCTTTATCCAGGGAAGTTCACAAATTTCTGTCCTGCTTGAAAGAGAAGAGAAGAGTGGTGGTTGTGGAAAAATCAATGCGTTTTTAGGATCGTTCTGTTAAAGCTTGAAGTTCCTCTAGATTTGTCTTCCTCTCTCTCAACGATACTCCGCACATCCACCGAACCATTCGCATTTCCACCCTTTCCAGCCTTCGTTGCTGCTCTACGTTCATTACCCATGTCTCGCTCCCATAAATCATAGCACTTCTCACACATGCAGCATACACCTTTCCCAGAATAAATCGATCAATAAATCAGATCAGCAGAACAATAAATCGATCTCCCAGAAGTTGTACAAATCATTCTAAAATATGCCAATTCGCTGTGTTGTAATACATTATGAAACCTCTAGTCACCATAGATGTGTGGGGAATGTGTTGAAACCCTTGTCTGTTTCTTTGTGGGAAGAAATGAGCTGAAACGTGATGGTTGTACTCAGGGTGTTCATGGTAAAGTTATTTGTTGGGATCCCATCAAAGAAAGAGCTGTTTTTGCCCAATAGAATGGCAGTGCTTTGTTGTTGTATATGAATAATAACCACCTGAAATTGGGAAAACGAAAACAATAAATCAAGTGGCCTATGATCTCACCACCATTAGTGGTGGTGTAAAAGTTGGGTCACCATACGTCCGTTTTTAACTCAACTGGACTGCCGTCCAGTTGAGTTCATCACATACTGAACTCTCCGGCATCCGTCGTCATCGTCGTCGTCATCATCATCGTCGTCTGTCGTCTGTCGTCTGACGTCCGTTAACTTTTCGACGTTAACACTCCAGCGTCCACAAATATCAACCGATTCTGATCAAACTTGACATGCAGCATCCTTACCCCAAGGACCAGGTTGGTATTACATTTCAGCCCGATCCGTTGAAAAATGGCGGACTTAGGCGACCATTTTGTTTTTGGTCATGAAAACGACGTTAACACTCTCGCGTCCACAAATATTAACAGATTTTTTAATCAAACTTAGAATGTTTAACCCTTACCACATAAGGTAGGTTGCTATTGCATTCCAACCCGATCCATCACAAAATGGCCGCCATAGGCCGCCATATTGTTTTCAGCTCCGAAACGACATTAAGACTTTAACGTCCACAAATATTTATGGATTTTGATCAAACTTGGTGTGTGAGACTCTTACCACACAAGGTAGGTTGCTATCGCATGTCAACCCGATCTGTCACAAAATGGCCGCCATAGGCCGGCATATTTTTTTCAGCTCTTAAGAAAAGCACAAGAATTTAAAGTCGTCCAGTCAGTTCAGTTGAGTTCTGCTTCCCTGGAAGCTCTAGTTTAAATAAATAGTTGGAATTCTTGTTTTTACCTTATTTAAACGGTTAAACCATTGTTGTACATTTCCTTGCGGTGATAAAATGCTGTAATGTAATGTTTGGACCCGTAAAGTTTGGTACACATCTGTAATATGTCATGGCATAATGGACGTGTTCGAACATCACGCGTCCACTTCCTGTCCAACCTCAGTGTGAGCCCAGTGGCCTGCTGTCCACAATTCAGTGTCTTTTCTGAGTCCGTATACACTGCTCACAATAAGTTTGGGATATTGGCAGGTTCTTCGGTGTGGTTGATTTTGTGTATTAATTATGTTGAAAAAAGTTGTTGGTCCTAATTCTATGGTTATTAATGAGTGTGAAAAAACACAGCATTCTTGATTTCAATACCGTAACCCTAACCCCGATAAAAAAATTAACTCACTCCCACAATATCCCTAACTTATTGTGAGTAGTGTACATTTGTTTGATCATCTTATTTACAATTCCAAAATGAAAGTGTAAATTCGCTGTAGAACTAAAGACGAAACTCCTGTGTTTTTGAAGTGGTCGAGAAGAATGGGAAGCTGAGTGCTTGGTATGTGGAGCTGGTACGTACGTCTCTGTGGCAAATAAAGATGCTGTTGATTTACAATCTCATGTGGACTTGGACAAACACAATTTCCAGAAAAAAAAAATTTTCGACTGGAAGAACGGCGGTTTGCACTCAAAATTAATTGAGGTGCTAAGACGTTGCATTGTGCAGCCGCAGCTTGAAGGGGAAGATCATGGGAACCAACACTTTCAAGAGCATCCCACTGTTTCTGCTTGTAAATGAAGCCAGAGAACCACTTGAACAGGGGGCCCTGAATACCAAGGACTACTTATAAATCACGGCAGGATACCAGACTGACAATATCAGACTCGAGAGATTGAAGGGAAGAACGAACATACACAGTGATCCCACCACCACTGGTGTGGAATTCCACCCACTCAAAGCAGAGGAAACTATAACTGCGGAGACACGCAAAAGAGTCCGAGACATCCTGTGAAATAAATATTTCCGTGAGATGTAATACTTGGGTTATATTAACTGCAGCAGCCGAGATGGACGACAACTCTGGGAAGTTGGAGCGCGGATCTCTGATGATGGTCGAGTTGAATTCTGCCATTTCCAGTAGAACCTGCCTCCTGCATCCGACACCTCCGGGATCTGACAATGTTATCATAACAAAATGCTTACACTGCATCCCATGGTTAGCATTAAGGTCACAGCATGTTAATAGGTTAGCATTAAGGTCACAGGATGTTAATAGGTTAGCATTAAGGTCACAGCGTATCAATAGGTTTGCATTAAGGTCACAGCGTGTTAATAGGTTTGCATTTAGGTCACAGCATGTTAATATGTTTGCATTAAGGTCACTGCGTGTTAATAGGTTTGCATTAAGGTCACAGCGTGTTAATAGGTTTGCATTAAGGTCACAGCATGTTAATAGGTTTGCATTAAGGTCACAGTGTGTTAATCGGTTTGCATTGAGGTCACAGCATGTTAATAGGTTTGCATTGAGGTCACAGCACGTTAATAGGTTTGCATTATTGTCACAGCATGTTGATAGGTTTGCATTAAGGTCACAGCGTGTTAATAGGTTTGCATTGAGGTCACAACGTGTTAATTGGTTTGCATTGAGGTCACAACGTGTTAATAGGTTTGCATTGAGGTCACAACGTGTTGATACGATTGCATTATGTTCACTGCGTGCTAATAGGTTTGCATTAAGGTCACAGCGTGTTAATGGGTTTGCATTATGGTCACTGCGTGCTAATATGTTTGTGCGTGAAAGATTCAGATTAAAGGAAGAAATAAAATCAGGGTAACTGACTCAGACCAATTTGTTCATCGTGGTAAGATAATGCGGTAGAGGGAAATGTTCTTCAAAATGAAGTTTTAAAATGGAACTAGAATAAGAATCCTAACAAAAACAATAGGCTTCCCACCTGTCGGCTTGGAAAGTTAATAACTTTTATTGAGGATGGAAGTAAAAAGGCAAGATGGAATTGGACTGTGACTGATGCGCTACAATTAATCTCTTCTCCTTTTTTTAGGTCACGCAATTTTGCACATTTTGTAACTTGGATAATTTTCCACCGAAGCATTTAAATCGTCGGGCCCACCACTGAAGAAACATGTTTTCATACCCTGCTGCTCAGTCCGGTATTTCCGTGAAGTCCCAGCAGGTCACGTTGACCTTTAGGAAAACTTGTTGGGAGGCATTCTCCTCTGGTTCTTCAAGTTCGTCAAAATTTGAGCCATGCATAGACCACGTCGGACCAGAACGATGCTACTCGTATGTTTACACGGTGCTGATGCTTTGAATTTACACTTTGTCTCCACATCGCCACTCGTTAGCGTCTCCTGCACGACAACAACAGTGTTCTTGGCACACATCGAAATAAGATGATTAAAATATCTGGAGGAGGCAAATTTCCAGGCCTGCCTGGTGATGATAAACAGGTTTTTTCCCGTTTCTATTAAAAACCCTTTTATCGAGCCTTGTGTAGTCATTGGGTAGGTTCACAGTGACCCGTGCTGGACATACATTTGATAAATACTTTGATTTATTGTCCTGTTGTTTTTGCCTACGACATCCTGGTGTTGGTGTTGGGCTGGCGGCTAGGGTGCCGGCTTAGGATCCTAGGATCCTGGGTTCGAATCCCGGTCGATCGCTGAATTAACGCCAGGGGGTTGACTCAGCCTGTCATCCTTCCGAGGTCGGCTAATTTGAGTACCAGTTCACTGGTAATTCCCTGCTTGTCGTAAAAGGCGACAAAAAGGGTTGGCGGCAGGAAGGGCATCCGGCCGTAAAACATTGCTTCAAAAAGGGGACCGAAAAACAACAACTACCACGGTCCCCGAAAAAGGCCAACCCCCGCTTTGCGGGGAAAAATGGCCTCTAAAGGTGGTTATTTTATTTTATTTTATCCTGGATGCTGCTCGGTTATCTATGTCATACACCTTATTTTCATTTTTTTTATTTTTATTTTTAGTTTATTGCGGCCCAGTATAACGACAAGTCCATGAAATGCATGTTAACCAGAATGCAATTCGGTAGAGCGCATACATCCTCCAGACTGAAAAGGTTAGGTTTACATTTTTTTTCCCCACTGACAGGTCGGATCTGCATCCGGACATGAACTAAAATCGAATCGGCCTGTTCCTGTCACCTAACCACTCGTCCACCTAGTTTTGTCATAACTCATCCACAACTTTGTGAAATATCATGCTATATGTCATTTTTGGCCCTATCTCTCAATGGTGAAGAATCACTAAAAGATAAAAAATAAATTCGTATCTGGATCCGGATCTTCACCAAATCTAATAATTCCGTCCTTGTTACACACCCAACCTGCCCACCACGTTTTGGCTGAATCCGTCCATCATTTTTTGAGATGTCCTGCTAACAGACAGACGCAGACAGACGCAGGCAGACGGGGGTGAAAACATAACCTCAGTCCATCTTCGGTGCCGGAGGTAATAACAGCTGGACTCCACTGCACACCGAGAGGCTTTGAATATGTAATAAAATGCGGAAATGCCGATTTATTCTACTTGTGTAAATAATAATTGATTTACAACTCCAGTGTACTTTTTGTGTGATCCATTTTAAATACAAATGAAACCATTTTTAACTTGACAAGAAAGGACATCTTTCAAAATGGATGCTGTGTGTCTTGTCGTCCAAGATGAGTAAATTTGCTGCAACTTTTTATTGAATATTTATCATAATTTATCTATGCCTGAATATTTATCATAATCGGTTGATATTGTTACCGTCGCGGATTTTGGGGGTCTACTACGAGGGGGAGCCTCGATTCCTCCCGGACTACGGGACTTGGAAGTCACCGAGCGTGGATCACTCTGTGATCCGGCGGGTTGCTAATCAATCGCGAACACCAATTAGTCCATCAAATCCCCCGTGTCCTCCATCTGACTACCGTTTACCTGGGGTGACGTAGCTTTCTAACAGGGTTTGACGCCCTCGGTGCGTACTGATCTTATCTTGTGTTAATCAAATGCAGCCCAGCGAAGCTGCCAGTACACACCAGCTACACACCAGCTAATCAGTAGGGAAGAACGTTCTGACTAATCACTAGTGAGGACAATGCCACACCAATGAAGGAAAAGACATCACAAGCAGATTGGAAGAACAAGTGTATGGGGGTTTATTTACAAATGGGTGGCTAAGAAAAGCATGTGGTACATTCAAAGCAATGGTGTATTGTATGGACAGCAGACAAGACACTTTCTGGACCGGTCCACAGCTCTGAGCTCCATACTTACCATTGGGTGGATGTGTTGTGCCGCACGTTCGTGGCGTGAACATCCGCCCAAGATCAGGATAGCATGAGAGGCAGCTGGAGGGCCGCTGCTATTGATTGGAAGGCATTGGAGTGTTAGAGCACGTTTGGGCCATGCCCGTAGCGAGGCTTTGCTGAAGCTCCACATTTAACATGGGGGCAGACTTGGCTTGTTCCACGTTTGTCGCACGAACGTGCGCCAAGGACCTGGATAGCATTGGAGGCAGCCAGAGGGCCGCAGCTATTGATTGGAATGCAGGGAGTGTTAGCACATGTTTGTGCCATGCCCACAGCGAGGCTTTGCAGATCATCGCCCAGGAAGCTCAAGCGCCATTGCATCACAGCGTTTTGTAAGAGATTAGTTGTAACTGCGATGTTCAGGCAGATCTCCAAAGATTTGCGGTGGTCAAGTGTTGGGTATCTTGTCGGTGAGTAGTGATTGAAGTGGTGTGGTTAAATGTTGAGCAATTAAAGTGTGAGGTTGGTCGTTGTCTGGTGGGGAAGGACTAATTTTTGTTTGGTAGCATAGAGGTTGTTGATAGTCTGGTGGTGAGTCAATTGTGGTTGATGTAGCGTGTCGCATGAATTGGGTTTTTGGCGCAATATACAAATTAGGCAAATGCAATGCTGATGTGCACTGGTGCCTGCTGGGACGCCACGCTGGTGCCTGCTGGGACGCCACGCTGGTGCCTGCTGGGACGCCACGCTGGTGCCTGCTGGGACGCCACGCTGGTGCCTGCTGGGACGCCACGCTGGTGCCTGCTGGGACGCCACGCTGGTGCCTGCTGGGACGCCACGCTGGTGCCTGCTGGGACGCCACGCTGGTGCCTGCTGGGACGGCCACGCTGGTGCCTGCTGGGACGGCCACGCTGGTGCCTGCTGGGACGGCCACGCTGGTGCCTGCTGGGACGGCCACGCTGGTGCCTGCTGGGACGGCCACGCTGGTGCCTGCTGGGACGGCCACGCTGGTGCCTGCTGGGACGGCCACGCTGGTGCCTGCTGGGACGGCCACGCTGGTGCCTGCTGGGACACCACACTGCTCTTCTGGGCAGCTGGACGATCATAGCGCTGTTTTTTAAGATCGATGAAAATGAGAAAAGAGAGAAGCCCGAGATAATCCCTTTGCAACGCACATTACCCTGGAAAACCACGACACATAAGGGAGGTTTGTCTGGAACATTTAATAAACTCCAATACATTCAGAACTCCGCTGCCCGTCTACTCACCCATTCCCGGACCCGTGACCACATCACCTGGGGTGACGTAGCTTTCTAACAGGGTTTACAGGGTACAGGGTACAGGGTACAGGTAACAGGGTTTACAGGGTTTACAGGGTAAGAGAGTCCTTTACAAGCTTCACTGGCTCCCCATCTCCCAGAGAATCCAGTACAAAATCCTCCTCTTGACCTACAAAGCCCTCCATAACCTGGCCCCATCCTACCTGGCTGACCTCCTCTCCAGACACACTCCCACCCGCAACCTCCGCTCTGCTGGTACCAACCTCCTGACCCCCCCCCCCCCCCCCCCATCCGGACCAAATTCAGATCCTGGGGGGACAGGGCCTTCTCCATCGCTGCTCCCACCCTCTGGAACTCACTACCTCACACCATCAGAGACTCCTCCTCACTCACCACATTCAAAACATCACTCAAGACCCACCTGTTCAGCACTGCATTCAACATTCAACCCACAGCATTTAACCCCTGACTATCACTTCTCCTTCTCCCTCCTTTTGCTTTAAATATTTCCCTATTGATTCTTGTCTTTTTGCAATTGTTGTTTTCATGTTTTGTTATGCATTATGTTTTGCACTCTGTCAAAGCGCCTTTGGGCTTCATGAAAAGCGCTATACAAAATAAATGAATTATTATTATTATAATAACGCTGATTGTCTGGAACATTTAATAACGAAATAACTAACAAGGGAACCTCGATGTTGTTTGTGATTGCCTGGCAAATGACGGTTCCCCAGAACCATCACAATATTGTAGTATCTATTCTTAAACATTCCTTTATTGTCCACCGTCCCTCCTATTAAAAAAAAAAAAAAACACCTTTAGAGGCCATTTTTCCCCGCAAGCGGGGGTTGGCCTCTTTCGGGAACTGTGGTAGTTGTTTTTCGGTCCCCTTTTTGAAGCAATGTTTTACGGCCGGATGCCCTTCCTGACGCCAACCCTTTTTGCCGCCTTTAACGACAAGCAGGAAATTACCAGTGAACTGGTACTCAATTAGCCGACCTCAGAAGGATGACAGGCTGAGTCAACCCCCCTGGCGTTAATTCAGCGATCGACCGGGTTTCGAAGCCAGGATCCTAGGATCCTAAGCTGACACCCTAGCCGCTAGCCCAACACCAGGGTTTGGGAGGGGGAGTCAGGGGGAAATCCCCTCCTATAGTCAGGGGGAAATCCAGTTGAACCCCTTCAAAAAACAAGTCATAGAGGTTTTTGCATTTTTGGCATCCTTGGGACTTCTAGTCAACATTTCTGGATGATAACATTAAATTTAGGCGGTGGCATTTTTTTTATTTGCGTATTTTCAAAATTGCTGCCACCCGCATCTAGCAAAAACAACCACTAGGACATCTCAGCAACTAATGGGTTGATTTTGTTGGTTTTACTATCAAATTATAGGTTTCCTAGGTTGCTGAATCGATTTGTGAGGTGACCGAAGCATTTCAAGGTCAAGATCACATGGTCAATGTGATATGTGACCCCAAAAAGATGAAAAATAGAAGGTTTCAGCATTTTATAGGCCAGTTCTGATGATTTTTTTTTTTACCAGATATTAGGTCCATGGGCATATAAGTAGATTAACCAGGGTGTTTTGAGTGACTTGAAGTCAAGGTCAAATAGTAATGGTCAATTTCAAAGCCTGTTTGGTTTCATATTGGGCCACAGAAGACACGACACGGAAATATCAAATCTCAAATTTAATGCAAACACTTACAAAAGAGGTAATATAGCGACCACTTTACTATTCTACAAATTTATGCCACAATTGTTAATAGATGTTGTACTGATATTAGTTTATGAGTCTATACTGGCATCATCACCATCCTCATCACCCTCATCTTCTATGTTTGATCTCTTGGTCAGTGGATTGAGACACAGTTGGCCAGCTTCACAGGCACAGAACACTGTGCAACCGATGAGGCTACATTTGCAATTTCCACCCTTAGAAGCAGATTTTTCACATCCACACCGTACCATTTCAAGGATCTCATCAAGGGCCAGTTTTGTTCCTTGTGTGATGGTGCAGGGTTTCAGGACAGAGCCGTCTTGCTCCCATCCATGGTCTTTTGGACTGAGTTGTGGTGGTATGCCGGACATGGCTGTCAGCCAGTGCGCCACTTGGTAGTGCGCTCTCTTGATATTTTCTGTTACTGCTTCAGTTGTAGGTGGTAGACTACACAACTTGATAGATGTGCCAGCTCCTGTTTTATGAAAGGGGTGGAGTACATACTGTGCATACTATGCGACTATATACTATGTAATATAATATAATATACATATATATTATTATACAGAGGATATAATATACATACTATGCGACTCCAACACTCTGCAAAGGAACTTTTGTTTGGTAAAAGATTATACAAACCCATTCATTGATTGATGCCGTTTTTTGTTTCCAGGTTATAAAATGACCTTGACCTCAACACTATGACCTTGACCATGAATTGCATCAGTGAAGTGGTAAATGAACGCAATACCTTAAAACATAAACTTAAGTAGCAATTGAGTTAATCAAAATTTAAAAATAACTGGCCATGTCATTTTATTGGTTTGGGGGTCAAAATTGACATAAACATTGACCTTGTACAAGTGACCTTGACCTTGAAATACTTCGGTCACCTCACAAATCGATTCAGCAACCTGGGAAACCTATAATTTGATAGTAAAATCAACCCATTAGTTGCTGAGATGTGCTTGTGGTTGTTTTGCTAGATGTGGGTGGCAGCCATTTTGAAAATACGCAAATTTTTAAAATGCCACCGCCTAAATTTAATGTTATCATCCAGAAATGTTGACTAGGGGTCCCAAGGATGCCAAAAATACAAAAACCTCTATGACTTGTTTTTTGAAGGGGTTTCATTGGATTTTGCATGTTTTCCCCCTGACTACTACAAGGATGAGGGACATTAAAATGAGCTCCGACCATCCGACCATCCGATCATCCGATCATCCATCTCATGTACTTTTGTGTTCGCAATATTTCAAAAACTGTTCAGGATTTAACTTTCATATGGCACAGATCTATTCTGCATACCACCCAAAAGGTGTGGGACCTAGAGTATCAGCTTCTTGTTTTCTTGCATCAAGACCCACAGATATAAATTAAAAAATAATAAAAAAATTCTGATATCTTAGGGCTTAGAAATTTATAATGCTGATTTTTTTTTTTTCATAGGCTTTTGATTTCAAGTCTTATTTGAGGATACCCACACGTACTTGTTTCTGATTACCTAATTCTCTTTTACCTGTATCCTGTAATGATTTTCAACCTGCAGGCAACCCCCAGCAAGCTTTGCAGATTATCAAGCGGAACCAGCTGATGCCTCCACCGATAAAAGTGCAGGAGCTGAGGAAGAAGCCCTTAGCACATTTTCAGCCAAGTCAGACAAATGTGCCGTTCACAACACTACAACGGAAATGAGAGAAGAGCAGACATCCATGGCTAACTACTGTACAACTGTTAACGTCGTGCTGCCACTTGTACATTGGAGTTTGCCCGAAACTCCTGAATAATGGTGTCATGCTTATTTTGTATATGACTGTATTTATGCAAGGATTCGTGCACCTTGCAGGTGGCAAGAGAGTTGTGATGCTGTGTTGTCATGGTTTCTTGGTGGTGCGGAGGTTGGAGCCTTCATTTCAGCGTGCGATGTGCTCCTTCACTGTCCGAACTTTGGTCACAGCGAAACACTTAAGACTGGAATGGTCTTCGATGGAGAGTAATTGGACAATGGGAGATGATCGCATGTCACTATGGCTGGCAAAGAGGTAGTGAATGCTGCGTTTGCTGTTGTTGTGGCAACAACCGGTAAAAGCAATACAATAAACTGTTAAGAGTCGTCCCAGTTTTGTCCACAATTTTACTTTTGTCTAATTTCTAATTGCCTTGCTGCCATCTCGTTAGTAATTGAACTGGCGCCATCTAATTGTAATTTTCTTGCTGCCAGGTACAGTGGGGTGCAAAAATATGAGTCCACTTTAATCGATGTCAAGCTTTCTTAAATTATGATTTCAAATACAAATTTATCGTAACATTGAAGATGTGTATCCATATTCCATAAAAACCTCCGTCACCAAAGAAAGGTGTTCGAAGGATATGTTACCTTGTTTATTACTTGCTGGAATAGATTCCGGCAAGTATGTTGGTTGGTTGGTTAGTCTCTCTGTTTGTGCGCAGTACTACGTCTACATCGTTGCACATAGCATGGCCATACTTTACACACATATTTGCATTGTCCTGGAATAGACTGTGTCCAATTTTTAACTCTCGGCCCAAGGTCAAGCTCAAGGTCACCCAAAACGTGAAAATCGTTAGATTTTAATCTTACAGCCGCCATGTTGGTGCTCGCCGTCACTGCGATGTGAAGCGAAACACGCCTCGGAGCTGTCGCATTCACAATCGCTATGTCGTATGCACTCCCGATACGTGTTTCCTTCATTGTAATAACTACCAAGTCAACAGTTAAAAGGATTTTGAGCCGATTGGTGTTATGGCCTTGGCAAGATCGATGGAGATAGTAATCTGTTAGCTTATACACCACCCAAATAGCTATGCTGACTATGCTGCTAGTTATGCACCGCCGGCAAGAGTAATACTATACATGTATAGATTTCAAGAGTATACATGTATAGATATAGATTTCCTGCCATTTTGATTCACATTTTGATCCAAAATGGCCGATTAAAAAAAAAAAAGTACATTCCGGCAAATCCTCGGTCTCTGACCGATTTTTCATCTTTGTTTGTTTGTCTGTGAGCAGGATAACTCAAAACGTTATGGTCAAAATCGAACTAAACTTTGTGGACATGTCAGGTGTGCGACAAGGCAAATTGCATAGATTTTGATGAAGATCCGAATCCGGATACTATAATTTTTTAACAGTGATTCTTCACCATTGGGAGTAGGGGCCAAAAACGATATAAAGTAAACCCATAAATATCGTGGGGGTTACGTTCCTGGAAAATGCCGCAATATTCAAAACCGCGATAGTTAAAACCAAGGGCCTATGGGAAAAGGGGAGTCCGGTTATTGGCCTAGAAAATATAGAGGAAGGTGGGCGGCAGCCGAAAATTAACACATCACAATTTAAATAAAGAAGTAAAATAAATATAATTCGCTTTAAGATGACGTCTTTGAAGGAGATTAATCTTGCACTCTCACCACGAACATTCTTCTCCTATTAATCTCTAAAAATAGTTTTATTTTGTAATCTGTTGATGTGCTTCTGTAATAAAATGTTCCACAGCGCCGTAAACCAGAAGATAATTTGAAAGAATCACTTTCGTCTATAGTTTTCCACTTTGGCACCATTCCATTATTAATGACACGAAAGGCTCGTGGTGCGAGATAACTATCAAGGCTCAGCTCAAAAACCGTGATTGGTCGAAATTAAGCCCGCGATAACTAAAACATCACATGAAGAGGTTGCCTGCGGTTTGACAAACCCATGATATTCAAACCCGCAATATTTAAGGGCTTACTATATACCACGATATCTCAACTTGGTGGACAAGTTGTGAGCGTGGCAAAGACCAACTGTTTCGATTTTGGTGAAGATCCAGATGCGAGGATTTTTATTTATTTTTCAAGCGATTCTTCACCAGTCACAGATGGGGCCACAAACGATATACGACAGGTAAGTTCAGCAAAATTTCCGTACAAGGTATGGAAGGAATCCGCCATTGTGGACTAGTGTCAGATGGTGTACAAGAGGTTTGAGGAGACTGGAAGTTGTCAGAAACATAAAAGTACCGGTCGACCAAGCACAGGTGCAGCAGACGTAGAACGAGTGCGTGAATCATTTCAACAAAGTCCCAGAAAATCAATCCAACGTGCATTTGGAGAACTGGGACTACCAACCACCACTGTACACAGGATTTTACATAAAATACTGAAGCTTTATGTCTTCAAGTTGCAGATTCTGCAGGAACTCAAACCAAATGATGGACCCAAATACAAGGTGTTTTCTTTGGAAATGCTCAGTCACCTAGAGGATGACGAAGATTACCTGCAAAAGGTCATATTCACAGATGAAGCTTGCTCTAGTTATCAATTATTTTACATATTTATACAAAATATTTATTACCTTCGCAAAAGCGGAAGGTTATGTTTTGATCGCTGTGTATTTATTTGTATGTCTGTGTGTGTGTATGTTAATCGCATAACTCAAAAAGTATTCAACCGAATTGCATGAAATTTGGTGGGATGATTGGTTATTATACGGGACACATTTGATTAGATTTTGGGAAACAGATTTGCTCAAATTCTGACTATTTTTAACTCGATCGTATTTCACTCAAAGTTATGAGCGACTGAAGAAGAAGATGTCCATCCAGGACGTCATCACTATAACGCGATCTCCCGCGATCATTTCGACCTCAAAAAAAATTATAATTGCAGATTTGTCAAGAGATGAGGCATATTAACAAACGAATGAAACAGATTTGCTCAAATTCTGACTATTTTTAACTCGATCGTATTTCACTCAAAGTTATGAGCGACTGAAGAAGAGGATGTCCATCCAAGACGTCATCACTATAACGCGATCTCCCGCAATCATTTCAACCTCAAATGAAATTCAAATTGCAGATTTGTCAATCGGGGAGGCATATTAACAGACGAATGAAACAGATTTGCTCAAATTCTGATTTTTAAAAATCGATCGCATTTCACATAAAGTTTCACATCGCATACACTCCCATGCCAAGTACAGAACAGTAGCTGCGGCGAAGGTATGCGCTCTACCGAGTGCCCGGATTCTAGTTGTTATTAAAGTTACCCAGTCAGACGGTCCCCTATACTTCCAAACAGGACGTTATAAAGTAAATATAAACCTTCCACTCTGGTGTTTTGCATCCTACTACGTAGAGAGACCTTTTCTGTACCCATTAAATGTTTTGTAATGATCGGCTCGCTACGCTCCCCTCACCACACGTCACTGCAGAGGCAGGGGATTGTTTAAACTGAGGATAATGACCCGACTGTATCTGAGTTTCTGTGTTGTCATGGTTTACACCAATAATACAAACGTTTATTTTGTACAAATGTATTTGTAATATTGGTGATCTTATTTATTTTTAATTTATTTGTAATCAAAAAAGTCTAGGTGGTGTAAAGCTCTAAATGGTCAAGGGTCCAAGCTGTCTAATCAGTTTGTAAGGGTGGAACGGGTCTAAATGGTAAGGTCTAAGGGGTTGAATGGTACTTAAAGGGTGTAAAGGTTTAAATGGTATAAAATGTTGGAAGGGTGAAGGGATCTAAAGGTGTCTAAAGTATTGAAAGGGTCTTAAAGGTAAAAGTGGTCTTTTTTGTATACTGAATCGAGGCTCGTGAAAGAGCTAACATTTATTTCACAAACAAATCAACCAGACAAACAAAATATACAAAAAGAGGGAGCGGAAGACAAGATGGGGAGAGAAGGGGAAGCACACAACCACAACATTTGAGAGCAGGGAGAAGTGTGGGAGGGAGAGGGCTTGGGGGCAGGAGGCGTGGGAAGGGGAGGGGGTCGCTTCTGGGTCTTATTGGTCTTACCGGTCTTCAGCAACTTTTGGGGTTTTCACGATATTTTGTGTCTTTAAAGGTCTTCAGCATATATTGGGTATTTATTAAGGGTCTTCAGCGTTATTTGGGTCTTCGGGAGCTTCGGGGTATTTTGGGTCTTTTGGATATTTTGGGTCTTCGTGGTCTTTTGGGGCTTAATGGTATTTTGGGGTCATGGTGGTCTTAAGGGTCTTCGGGGACTTAAAGGGTGTTCAAAGGTCTAAGGGATCTCAGCAGTCTAAAGGTATATTCCAACAATACGTAACTAATAGACGTGCGTAATTTATAGACAGGCTGCAACTGGTGTTCAAACAACCGGTGTTTGAAAGACATAATCACAGTTTAACGGCTTCCTGGACTGACGGCTTCACGGCCCATGTTTTTGTCCCCCGTCGCACCGCGGAGGAAAAGGGGGACTATGGTTTTCCCCTCCATCCGTCCGTCTGTCCGTCCGTGCGTGCTTGCGTGCGTAAGCGAAGGACCGCATTCGAATTTGGTGTGTGGGTGAAACCCACGTCAAAATCCAAGATGGCCACCGCCATGTATGTCTGAACCTTGTGAGCGGAATATCTTGAAAAATAAGCGAAGTACCAACTTCTAATCTGGTGTGGGTGTATCTAGGCATAAGGAAGAACGCTATTGAAAATTGGGTCGCCACGTCAAAAATGTCTGAACCTTGTTCAGTTTTATATAGTGTATATAGATTGAAAGGTACACAAGTCATTCAATCAGCTGTGATTGTAGCAAACAGGTTGCACCCGTACCCATGTGAGGATCTACGAGCTTGAATGAAATTTTACTTTGTGTTCTAGTTAAACTGGAAGGTGTGAAAACATTTTGCTACCTATGAGACATGCTGAATGGAGAAGGTGGATCAGACTCGGCAACGGTTGCTGGAGTGAGATGTGCATGGAAGAAGTTTCGGGAACTGAGTGGCATGCTGATGAGGAGGGGAGTGTCGTTGAAGCTGAAGGGAAAGGTGTATGCTGCATGTGTGAGAAGTGTTATGATTTATGGGAGTGAGACATGGGTAACGAACGTAGAGCAGCAATGAAGGCTGGAAAGGGTGGAAATGCGAATGGTTCGGTGGATGTGTGGAGTATCGTTGAGAGAAAGGAAGACAAATGATTAATTATTGGGAAAGATGATGGGAATAGAGCCTGTGATTGATGCTGTGAAAAGAAACGGGTTGAGATGGTTTGGTCATGTGTTTAGGAAGGACGAAAGTGATTGGTTGAGAAGAGTGATGGAAATGAATGTAGAAGGAAGTGGAGGACGGGGAAGACCGAGAAAGACTTTGCTAAAGATGGTGGAAGAAGAAATGTGGGCAAGGGGGTTAACAAGGGGAGATACAGAAAATAGGGCAAAATGGAGAAGATTGTCATGGGTCCGCAAGGCTAACCCCCGCTCTAGCAGGGAAAATGGCCTTGGAATGCCTGTTATGTTGTTGTTGTTGTTGTTCTCGTGGTTGGTGGAGCATTTCTGCAATGGCTCCAAACAATACGCTCAACTAGAGGGTTCATAGAACTCGTTACCCCACACAGAGTTCGTGTATACTTCAGTTTAAACAAACAACAACAAAAAAATGTTTAAAAACGTTGAAAAAATTATGCAAGTTTAGCGCTATTGGAGCCGTCTTAAACACCACCCTATTTAACGTGTCCAAGAACTGCTAAACCGAAGGGTTTTGTGTGTGTCAAGAAAGTGATTTGTGTTCGACAGTGTACAGTGCAGCCTGGCGTTTGCTTAGCGGTTAGGGTGCTGGCTTGGGATTCTAGGATCCTGGGTTCGTTGGTTTCGCGGTTAGGGAGCCAGCTTGGGATCCGAGCATCCTAGGTTCGTTTGCTTCGCGGTTAGGGTGCTGGCTTTGGATCCGAGGATCCTGGGTTCGTTTGCTTAGCGGTTAGGGTGCTGGCTTGGGATCCTGGGTTCGTTGGTTTAGCGGTTACGGTGCCAGCTTGGGATCCTGGGATCGTTGACTTAGCGGTTAGGGTGCCTGCTTGGGATCCTGGGTTCATTGGCTTAGCGGTTAGGGTGCCAGCTTGGGATCCTGGGTTAGTTTGCTTAGTGGTTAGGGTGCCAGCTTGGGATCCTGGGTTTGTTTGCTTAGCGTTTAGGGTGCCGGCTTGGGATCCTAGGATCCTGGGTTAGTTTGCTTAGCGGTTCGGGTGCCGGCTTGGGATCCTAGGATCCTGGGTTCGTTTGCTTAGCGGTTCGGGTGCCGGCTTGGGATCCAAGGTTCGTTGGCTTAGCGGTTCGGGTGCCGGCTTGGGATCCGAGGATCCTGGGTTCGTTTGCTTAGCGGTTCGGGTGCCGGCTTGGGATCCGAGGATCATGGGTTCGTTGGCTTAGCCATTAGGGTGCCGGATTGGGATCCTAGGATCCTGGGTTCGTTTGCTTAGCGGTTCGGGTGCCGGCTTGGGATCCGAGGATCCTGGGTTCGTTTGCTTAGCGGTTCGGGTGCCGGCTTGGGATCCGAGGATCATGGGTTCGTTGGCTTAGCCATTAGGGTGCCGGATTGGGATCCTAGGATCCTGGGTTCGTTTGCTTAGCGGTTCGGGTGCCGGCTTGGGATCCGAGGATCCTGGGTACGTTTGCTTAGCGGTTCGGGTGCCGGCTTGGGATCCTAGGATCCTGGGTTAGTTTGCTTCACGTTTAGGGTGCCGGCTTGGGATCCCAGGATCCTGGGTTAGTTGGCTTAGCCGTTAGGGTGCCGGATTGGGATCCTAGGATCCTGGGTTCGTTTGCTTAGCGGTTCGGGTGCTGGCTTGGGATCCAAGGATCCTGGGTTCGTTTGCTTAGCGGTTCGGGTGCCGGCTTGGGATCCTAGGATCCTGGGTTCGTTTGCTTAGCGGTTCGGGTGCCGGCTTGGGATCCAAGGATCCTGGGTTCGTTTGCTTAGCGGTTCGGGTGCCGGCTTGGGATCCGAGGATCCTGGGTACGTTTGCTTAGCGGTTCGGGTGCCGGCTTGGGATCCTGGGTTTGTTTGCTTCGCGGTTCGGGTGCCCGCTTGGGATCCGAGGATCCTGAGTTTGAATCCCGGTCGATCGCTGAATTAACGCCAGAGTACCAGCTTGCTGGGATGAATGATCCCGGTGTGTACCCCGATTTAGAATAGGTACACCCTATCCCTGCGCATTGTAAGAGGCAATTAAGGGTTGGCGTCAGGAAGGGCATCCGGCCATAAAAACATTGCCTCAAACAGGGAACCATGATTGTCATGGGGCCCTCAAGGCTAACCCCTGCTCTATCGGGGGAAAATGGCCTTAAAACGAACATTCAGTGTTCAGGTGTATAATTCTGATTAAATTAAATAAAGATTTTATTTCGTCGTATAAATAAATTAATTCTCGAGTTTACCGCCGTTGACGCAGTGTCTGTTACACCACATTATTTAACACGTTACATTAGTTATTCATGTCTGTTGTTTGTGTCCTTCATGACATCCTTAAAAAGAGTAAGTTTCCTGCTTGGAATGATTTTCATTTCTGTTTCTCCCAAAACAGGCAGATGGAGTAAAATGAAATATCTCGCTCCTCTCTGCGCATGCGCGGTCGGGACAAATTCAGAGCCAAAGTCTTTTAAACTACAAGTTCCGTTTCCGATTCGTGTTCAAAATATAACATTCAATTGAATGGAAGTTGTTCCGCGTTCATAAAATGACAACGCCCGACATGAAGCAATATTGGTTAACCCCGCTTTTTGCTCCGAGTGTGCAGGGTATGGGGCTCGTAGGACATTCCTGAGCTATCTAGCCTGGGTTGGAATCCCGACCCGGCTCTAAACAACCATCCTGGAGTTTCACATGCAGTGCCGTTCGTCAGTGCGTGTGCCGTCCATCGGATGGACGTTAAGCCGGGTGTCCTACCTGCCAGCATTGGTTGCTGGTTGTTAAATAACCCGCTGTGGCTCTTGTGAAGAGCACCCTGAACACCCTGAACAAATTACAAATGGCCGTCGCCTTCGTTTGAACGTCAGGCCTGGGTCAAAGACGTTCCACTACCTGTCCTGATACGTGGGAATAATTGGGGGAGTAGTAGTTGTACCGTAACCAAAGTTGTTGGTTCATCATTGCAGCAAAATAATTACGATATTCGGGATTACCAAATTTATGCTAAATATTTTGTTTACCCAAAAATAGATGTTAATTTTTTTAATCACTTTGTGACTGTTTCGTTTGATTGCATCAGAGAAAGTCTGGACATCACCAAAAGTTATCGGGTGGTGCTGACAACATTGGCACTTGTTTCCACTCCTCCTGTCTGGTGCATTTCCTGTGCAAGGAACGTTGTGCCCTTTAGCACATCCTGTTTGGAAGCTCCACGAGAATGTCCTGTGCTTTCTCCCATTTGCTTTGCTGTCTGTGCCTTGGATCTGGATCTATCCCTTTGGGAATTCCACAGCACACGGACTCCACGTCTCCACTAATGTATAACCATGAAACCAGCTACGAAGGTTCACCCGTTGGTGGAGACCTCAAAGTCGTGACCTTCGTGTGGATCTTTTATGAAGTAACATTCAAGGGTACTTGCCATGTGCACCTGGTACCGCCTCCTGTGTGATTTTTACTCCCGCCAGGGAGTAACGCATTCGATCGTGTCCGTCCGTGTGTTTGTGAACAAGATATCTGGAAAAGTTCTGAACGGATTTGGATGAAAGTTGGTGGGATGATTGCCCTTGGGATAAGGAAGAATTGATTAGTTTTTGGTGAAGCTCAGGATATTATTCCCGATCCAGGAATTTTTTGAAGGATTTTTTTACCATTGGAAGACAGGGCTCATTTTTTAAAACATTATCTTCTATATATTCTATATTTAACATTGTGATATGAAAATCGTTTTCATATTTCTTGTAAATGTAGTTTAAACTCGTGGTTATGCGTTAGAGCGGTGTATTGTTTAGCAGCGTCGTCTTCAATGCTCTTTTTTTTTTCTAATAAAGACATATTCTGTCATTTTAAAACCACCAAAGTGTGTATTAGGTTTCCCCGTTTCATAAAATGTATCGTTTGATACGTATAATGCTTTAAAACTGTTTTTTAAATTTACCTCAGCGAATGTCAATCACGGTGTCAGTGTTTGATAAACTTATAAATACAGGTGAGTTATAAGTGTGACAAGCATGTGCACGGGATTCTTCCCAGAAGAATGAGTGGTCGCAATAGCTTGTACGACTTAAAATGAGCGAGTTTTGTTTTCCCGTTTGGGCCAGTTTTACATGTTGTATCCCCAAGGAATGAAACGAACGTTTTTTCTGGCTTACAATTTTATTTGAAGTCACACATGCCTCAAAATACACTCACTTATATAGAATTGAACGTTGAATCCGAAAATGTAAGTGAAATTGCCTTGTTTTTTTTAAACATTATCTTCTATATATTCTAAATATATATATCTGTGCAGTGTCTGTCTTGTGTTGTCTTGTCTTGTGTTGTCGCTGAACTAGTCCCTCAAACTTTTGTGAAATCGTACTATTCCAACTTGACCCACAGCGGGAGTATGCGCTCTACTGAGTGGCGTTCTAGTTGTTCTCTGTTCTCCCTCAGCCTCAGGTGCTCTCAGCTTGGGATCCATTCGGTATGTACAAGGGCCATCAGTTGTATTCCATGATGTACAATAGCCATCAGTTGTATTCCATGATGTACAAGAGCCATCAGTTGTATTCCATGATGTACAAGAGCCATCAGTTGTATTCCATGATGTACAAGAGCCATCAGTTGTATTCCATGATGTACAAGAGCCAGCAGTTGTATTCCATGATGTACAAGAGCCAGCAGTTGTATTCCATGATGTACAAGAGCCATCAGTTGTATTCCATGATGTACAAGGACCAGCAGTTGTATTCCATGATGTACAAGAACCAGCAGTTGTATTCCATGATGTACAAGGACCAGCAGTTGTATTCCATGATGTACAAGGACCAGCAGTTGTATTCCATGATGTACAAGAGCCATCAGTTGTATTCCATGATGTACAAGGGCCAGCAGTTGTATTCCATGATGTACAAGGGCCAGCAGTTGTATTCCATGATGTACAATGGCCATCAGTTGTATTCCATGATGTTTAAGGGCCAGCAGTTGTATTCCATGATGTACAAGGGCCAGCAGTTGTATTCCATGATGTACAAGGGCCAGCAGTTGTATTCCATGATGTACAATGGCCAGCAGCAGTGGTCCGTGATGTACAATGGCCAACAGCAGTGGTCCGTGATGTGCAAGGGCCACCAGTAGTATTCCGTGATGTACAAGGGCCAGCAGCAGTGGTCCGTGATGTGCAAGGGCCACCAGTAGTATTCCGTGATGTACAAGGGCCAACAGCAGTGGTCCGTGATGTGCAAGGGCCACCAGTAGTATTCCGTGATGTACAAGGGCCAACAGCAGTGGTCCGTGATGTGCAAGGGCCAGCCAGCAGCAGTGGTCCGTGATGTACAAGAGCCATCAGTTGTATTCCATGATGTACAAGGGCCAACAGCAGTGGTCCGTGATGTGCAAGGGCCAGCAGCAGTGGTCCGTGATGTACAAGGGCCAGCAGTAGTATTCCATGGTGTATCGTGGGTTGTTTTTCTCCCATTTTGTTTCCATGAAGACCTCGATCCTAAATTCTGCTTTCTCATTTATTATGGGCATCAGGAAAGTAAGGCACAGTCAGACCCAGGATTTGGAAAAATGGGAGGAAGGGGGTTTGTGGCCTAAAATATAATGGAAAATGGGGCCAGTACAAAAGGCCCACAGTGAGAAACTTCTGGGTAAATGGCTGGAGAAAGCTTTTTATTTCAAGATAAAGGTATAAATATTAATCTAAACAATAACAAGCACAGATACATTCAAAGTACACCGCCCCCTTGCCAAATAAATAACATATCCTCCAGCGTGCGGCATTTCCGGGGTGCCTTCGGTGCCCAGCAATGCCGCCGTGCAGCACATAGAGACAGTATTGGGAGGGAGAGATGTTCAATTGAGGGATGAATTGCATAATTTAAAAAAAAAAATCGTAAAATGATTAATTTCTTAATCAATTGGCTAATAGCATACAGAAACCACGAGTGTTTCATCCGAAGGTGTAACTTTTTGAAAATTAATTAAATAATGAATTAATCCAAATGAAATAATTAATTGATAAATTGGTTAAATCAATAAATAATAAATCGATTAATTCATTAATAAATCAAAACTTTCTTTATAGCCACATCACTTAGTCACTGACGTGTGTGAATATCAGCTTCCGAGCTCAAAAGGTGCCTGAAATATTGCCCAGATGAAAGGCAATTGGGTCTTCAGGGGTCTTCGGGGTGTTTTGGGTCTTCGGGGTGTTTTGGGTATTCGGGGTCTTTTGGGTATTCGGGGTCTTTTGGGTATTCGGGGTCTTTTGGGTATTCGGGGTCTTTTGGGTCTTCGGGGTGTTTTGGGTCTTCGGGGTCTTTTGGGTATGTGGATTTGGGGTGAATTAACGGGAGTAGAAGAGATCAAGGTTTTGGATGGGGGAAGATAAGAGATGGTGGTGAACAACTGTTTTAAAGACCTGGAGGGAGGAGTGGGATTGAAGAGAGTGAGGGAGTTTGTTCCAGAGGCGGGAGAAAAGGGGAATGAAAGAGAGAAGGTGAGCAGAGAGCCGAGATTTTGGCAATATTCACCAGAAGAGGGTTCCTGGCAGATCTTGTGCGACCTGAGGAATATTTGGGGGAAAGACCACAGACAGAGCTGGGGCAGCTAGGTCAGATAGGAGTCGGTAGAAGACAGAAAGACCACCTGCGATGAGTGAGTGAAAGGCCATCGGAGTTAGCTTCATCGCTGGAGATTCCAATGATTCTGAAAGCTTTGGTTTCAACAGAGTGAAGCCGAGCTTGGTGTGAGGCAGGAGCACCAGCCCAGAGGGGGGAACAGTATTCCATTGAGCTCCGGATGAAAGCGTTGTATGTGGTGAGGAGCTCAGGTGTGCCAAGGAAGGACCTCGCATGACGGAGGATGCCCAGTTGGGGACTGGCTTTGGAGGCCAGCTTGGAAATGTGGTTTTCCCAGGAAAGATCATGGCAGATAGTGAGACCCAAAAGATTGAGTAACAGAACTTCTTGGAGAGGATTGTTGAGAAAGCAGATGGGAGGGTTGTCCAGTCGGTCTTTTCAGAGAGCCATAGTAAGAGTGTGGGATTTGTCAGGATTGAAAGACATGTTCCACTTGTTTGCCCAGTCTGTGATTTTGTCCAGGTCTGCAGAGAGTGAGGAGGCTGCAGACTGCCAATCTGAGATATGAGGAATGGAGCGGCAGAGTGTGGAGTCATCAGCAAAGAGATAGAGAGGATTTTGAAGAGAGTCGGAGAGATCATTGATGAAGACCAGAAAAAGCACAGGGCCCAGAACACTGCCTTGAGGAACACCAGCCTGAATAGGAAGAGGAGATGAGAGAAACCCATTCAAGGCCGCACGTTGACTACGACCAAAGAGGAAGTCCGCAAGCCATGCGTGGAGATTTCCATGGATACCATAGGAGGAGAGTTTGGTGAGCAGAGCGGGGTGCCAGACCGTATCGAAGGCACGTGATATGTCAAGGAAGACAGCTCTGATTTCCTGTTTGACATTGAGGACCTCCATCCATTGTTGAGACAGCAGAAGCAGCATGTCCAGAGTAGAGTGACCTGGTCTGAAACCAAATTGATGATCAGAGATCAAGCCATTGGAGAAGAGGAAAGATTTGATATCCGAAGCAATGATGGATTCCATGACTGCTGATAATTGGGCGCAGGCTAATTGGTCTGTAGTTGCAAGGATCTGTTTTTCCACCTTTTTTGTGTGAAGCGGTAATGTTGGCTGATTTCCAAGCTGATGGCAGATGACCTTGAGCAAAAGAGAGGGTGAAGAGAACAGAGAGTGGGTGAGATAGAGCGGCAGAGCAGGATTTTAGGACCTGTGGGTTGATGCCGTCTGGTCCAGTTGCAGAATCATAGTCGAGGATTGACAGAAACTTCTCCACCTTGACAGGAGAGGACACAGAGTCCAGGAGCAGCGGGGTATGGTGGGTACAGAGAGGGATGGGTTTAGGACACAAGATTTTGAGGCAAACACAGAGTTGAGGCATTCAGCTTTTTCACGTGCGGAGTCAGCTGTGTCGCCGTTTGAGGTAAGGGAGGGATGGAAGGGGAACAAACACCAGAAACAGATTTGACCAGACGCCACCAAGATTTGGAGGAGGGAGACAGGTTTGAGAGTTCAGTTCTCGAGAGTAGAGAGATATTGTTTCCTGGCTCTCCTGAGGGTAGACACACACTTGTTCCAAGCTTTGTGAAAGGAACTGAGATTTCCTTCAGTTGGATTTGCCTTCCATGAGGTGAAGGCAAGTTGCTTCATGGCAACTGCCTAACCACAAGCTTCAGTGTACCATGGACGGGAGGAAGGGTATGACAACTGAAGATGAGATGGGATAAATCTGTGCATGAGAGAGAGCAGTTTACTTTGGAAGAATTCCCAGGAAGAGTTGATGTCAGAGGCAGTCGAGATGGGTGACCAGTCGAGATGATTGATGGCTGCTTGAAGGCCATGCCAGCCGGCCTGAGTGAAATGCCGGACTCGTCGGCGCTGAGGAGGCTCTCTGAGAATGGCCAGAGAGATATCCACTTTAACAAAGAAATGATCAGAAGAACCAATTGGAGCAGAAGAAGAGCAGCAGACATTTGCAGGGAAGTTAGTCATAACCAAGTCTAGAAGAGAAGATACTCCATTGACTGAGATCCGGGTCGGGAAATTGACAGATTGTGTCAGTCCCAGTTGGTCGCAGAAGTCCTTTGCTGAGGTGCCATGGCTGGTGTGAGAGGAACCCACACGCAGCCAGCTGGCATGATTACAGTTGAAGTCGCCACATATGCGGAAGAGAGAGTTGGGATGGGTAGATAGAAGTTGGTCCATGTTGTCAGACAGGGAGATGTAAATGGAGTCATCACTGTTTGGAGGAGAGTACAGGACACATATGAACAAAAGGTGGGAGCGAAGGGGAAGCCGTAGCCAGAGGTACTCCTGGGGGTGGGGTGGAGGGAGGGCAGTGCAAGGAGAGTGAGGAAGAGAGTTTTTGATTTAAAAAAAATAGCAACCCCACCACCACGACGAGGCTCAGGTCTATCATACCGGAGGAGGGAGTAACCAGGAAGAGATATTAAAGAATCAGAGACATCATGAAATAAGAAAGTTTCTGTTAAGCAGATTATGTCTGGTTTGTCAGAAGCAACCTGTATGCAGAGATCAGTCAGGTTTGAGTGAAGGCCCCGGATGTTTGAGGTCCATACCGTTGAGGAAGAGGGAGGGGGAGCATCGGGTACATGACAGGGGAGGGGTAGGGTAAGATGAGGGGTGAGAGGGGGAAGTGGGGCAAGCTGTTGATAGTGTGTCGGAGATTTCAGAAGAGTTAGGAGAAAGGGAAGGATGAGGTGGAGAAAAGGTTTGATGGTGATGGGAAGATACACATTACACAGTGAGGTGTTGTTTGAGCGGGAGCAGAGCATAGTCGAAGGTTGGAGGAGGTGGAGGTATGTGATGGAAGGGAGAGGAAGTGGGGAGGAGGCAGCTTTGAGGATGAGGTGGTTGGGGGGAGATTTGGAGAGAGATTGTAGGGGGGGGGGGGAGATTAGAAGAGGAGGGGTGAGGGGGAGTTTTGAAGGGGAGGGGTGTGGGGGAAGTTTTGAAGGGGAGGGGTGAGGGGGGGATTTTGAAGGGGAGGGGTGAGGGGGAGTTTTGAAGGGGAGGGGTGAGAAGGGAGTTTGGGAGGGGAGGGGTGAGCAGGGAGTTTTGAAGGGGAGGGATGAGGGGGGAGTTTTGAAGGGGAGGGATGAGGGGGGAGTTTTAAGTGGAGGGTTGAGGGGGGAGTTTTGAAGGGGAGGGGTGAGGGGGGAGTTTGGGAGGAGGAGGGGTGAGGGGAGAGTTTGGGAGGAGGGTGGGTGACGGGAGAGTTTAGAAAGTGGACGATTTATGAAAAACGAAAATTTATTACATCGTTGGGTTTATTGTGATTTTCAAGTCAGAGATCCGTTTGAGAACGATAGAGGGGTGGAATGATTAATAATGAAAAAAATTAATAAATAATAATCATAAAATAATTAAATAATTTATCAATTGGCTAATAGAATACCTAAACCACCACCATTTCATCTAAAAATAAATAAATAAAACCATTTATCGAATAATTAAATAATTAATCAATAAATCAAAATTAGTCTTTACAGCCAAATCACTTGGTCATTGTCGTGTCCAAATATCAGCTTCCTAGCTCAAAAGCTGCTTGAGATATTGACCAGATGAGAAAGGAAATAAATAAGTCCTTAATTAATCGATAACAAATAAATAACTAATCAATTAATTGATTAATCAATAAATCAAGAATAGCCTTTACAGCCAAATCACTTGGTCATTGGCATGTCCAAATATCAGCTTCCTAACTCAAAAGGTGCCTGAGATAATGCCCAGAAGAGAAAGAAAATGTGTAAGTACTTAATTAATCGATAATAATTAAGTCACTAATCAATAAAAGAAAAAAAAAATTTTTTTTTTTTTTTTTTTTGTATACTGAATCGAGGCTCGTGAAAGAGCTAATCAACAAACAAAAAATAGCATTTTTTAAGAGGTACTTTACTCACTATTGTGCCGACATTTCAGCTTCCCAGCTCAAAGGATGTGGTCAGGTTCACTATGTTAACAAATATAATTTCGTTCAAAAATTTGGGAGATTAGCAAACCTATACATTTTTGGAATCATCAGACCATGGAGAATCCGAAAATCAATGTCGGCATTTGCACAGACAGATTTTGGATTTTCAAAATGGCCGCCATAAAATACATATTTTGCGCTATCTCGGCTTCTAGTCAACCTAGAAACTTAATTAAATATGCTAATCCTATGTTTTCTGGGTCAAGGAATCCAATAAAGGCCTCAAAATAGTGCTCAGGATTATAGAAAAGCAACAAACAAAGGTAATTGAAAACCATTGTCTTTATATTTGTGATATAACTGTATTACATAAGACATGATATTGCAAGTCCTTTGAAGTTATAGGTATGGGTTTATAAAGCAAGAAAGCAGCCTTGTTAGTATCAGATTGAACTATAAGTCCTATACACAGGATCTACTAGGTCTATACCTTTCAGGAATATGCTTTTACAGATCTTCATCACTGTCCTGAGTGTCATTTTCGTAAAGGTGTCTACGCAAATGCCAACATTGATTTTTGGATTCCTCATGCTCTGAATATTCCAAAAATGTATAGTTTTGCTAATCTTCAAAAAATTTGATTGAAAAAACATAGTGAACCTGACTAATAGCTGAGATATTGCCCGGACAAAGAAACAAGAAAACAAGTACAAATACATTCAAAGTACACCGCCATCATGCCAAATAAATAAATAACATCCTCCAGCGCATAGAGACTGTAACGGGAGGGAGAGATGTGCAATAATCGATTGATTAATTGCATAATTAAAATCAAGAAATAATGATCATAAAATATTTTATTAATCAATTGGCCTATAGCACAACTAAACCACCAGTGCTTCATCCGAAGCTGTAAATTTTTGAAAATTAATTAAATAGGTTATTCATCGAAAAAATTAAATAATGTATTGATTAATAAACAAATAATAATTAATCGATTAATTGATTAATCAATAAATCAAAAATATCCTTTCGAGCCACATCACTTGGTCACTGTCGTGTCCAAATATCAGCTTTCTCGCTCAAAAGGTACCTGCGATATTGCCCAGATGAGAAGGAAAATAAATAAATGATAATCATAAAAGAATTAAATAATTAATCAATTGGTTAATAGAATACCTAAACCACCAGCGTTTCATCCGAATCTGAAATATTTAAAAAAAAAGAATTAATCAAGTATGTAATCGAATAATTAAATAATTAATCTATTAATTGATTAATCAATAAATCAAAAATAGCATTTGCAACCAAATCAGTTGGTCATTGTCATGTCCAATTATCACCTTCCGAGCTCAAAAGGTGCCTGAGATAATGCTGCCCAGAAGAGAAAGGAAATGTAGAAGTACTTAATTAATCGATAATAATTAAGTAACTCATCAATTGATTGATTAATCAAAAAACAAAAAACGGTTTTCCGTTTTTGACAAAGAACATGCTCACTATTGTGCTCAAATTTCAGCTTCCTCGCTCAAAGGATGGATGAGATATCGCCGGGACAAACAAACAAGAAAACAAGACAAGTACAAGTACATTCAAAGTACACCGCCCCCATGCCAAATAATTAAAGAGCCTCCAGCGCGCCATTGCCACAGCGCCCTCGGCACCCGGCAATACCGCCGTGCAGCTTATGGAGACTGTATTGGGAGGGAGAGGTGTGCAATAATTGATTGGTTAATTGCCTAATTAAAATCAATAAATGGTGATCATAAAATATTTTCTTCATCAATTGGCTAATAGCATACTTGGATCACCAGTGCTTCATTCGAAGCTGTAACGTTTTGAAAATTTATTAAATAAGTCATTAAGCAAAAAATTAAATAATTAATTGATTAATCAATAAATAATTAATTGATTAATCAATAAATCAATGAAAAATCACTCATAGAACGACACTTGGCAAAACAGAACAAAGTGGAATGGCACTCAGTAGAGCATCCTTTTAACCTCAAAAATAGTTGGTGGTTGAATTCAGTTGGCTGAAAATCCTATTCAAATTTCAAGTGAATCGTATAAAAATTGAGGATTTTAGAAATTTTAAATTGTTGTTGACTTTTGGCCTATGGTGATCTCAAAAATAGTTGGTGGTTGAATTCAGTTTGTTGATATGTAAATCCCATTCAAATTTCAAGTGAATCGGATGAAAATTGAGGATTTTAGAAATTTAAAAACATTGCTTGACCTTTGGCCTATGTTGACCTTTTGGCCTACGCTGATCTCAAAAATAGTTGGTGGTTGAATTCAGTTAGCCGATATGTAAATCCTCTTCAAATTTCAAGTCAATCGGATGAAAATTGAGGATTTTAGAAATTTGAAAAAAGTGGTTGACCTTTGGCCTATGTTGACCTTTTGACCTAAGCTAATCTCAAAAATAGTTGGTGGTTGAATTCAGTTCGCCGATATGTAAATCCTCTTCAAAATTCAAGTGAATCGGATGAAAATTGAGGATTTTAGAAATCTGAAAAAGTGGTTGACCTTTGGCCCATGTTGATCTCAAAAATAGTTGGTGGTTGAATTCAGTCAGCCGATATGTAAATCCTTTTCAAATATAGTCAATCGGATGAAAATCGAGGATTTAAAAAATTCGAAAAAGGTGGTTGACCTTTGGCCTATGTTGACCTTTTGACCTTTTGACCTCAAACATATATAGTATTTTGTCGGACCACGGACTCTACCATTTGGTGAAGTTCCATGAAGATCGGTTTAAAATTGTGACCTGGAGGCAAGTATAAGTGAGCGGACAGACAAACAAATGAAAATCCTATTCAAATTTCAAGACAATCGGATTAATATTGAGGATTTTAGAAAAAAATTAAAAAGTGGTTGACCTTTGGCCTATGTTGACCTTTTGGCCTCTGATAATCTCAAAAATAGTTGGTGGTTGAATTCAGTTTGCCAATGTTTAAGTCTTTTTCAAATTTCAAGTCAATCGGATGAAAATTAAGGATTTTAGAAATTTAAAATTGTTGTTGACCTTTGGCATATGTTGACCTTTTGGCCTATGTCGATCTCAAAAATAGTTGGTGGTTGAATTCACTTTGCTGATATGTAAATCCCATTCAAATTCCAAGTGAATCGGATGAAAATTGAGGACCTTAGACATTGTAAAAAAAAAGTGGTTGACCATTGGCCTACGTTGACCTTTTGGCCTACGCTGATCTCAAAAATCGTTGGTGGTTGAATTCAATTCGCCGACATGTATATCCGATTCAAATGTCAAGTCAATCGGATGAAAATTGAGGATTTTAGAAATTTTTAAAAAGTGGTTGATCTTTGGCCTATGTTGACCTTTTGGCCAAAGCTAATTTCAAAAATAGTTGGTGGTTGAATTCATTTAGCTGATATGTAAATCCTCTTCAAATTTTAAGTCAATCGGATGAAAATTGAGAATTTTAGAAATTTGAAAAAAGTGGTTGACCTTTGGCCTATGTTGACCTTTTGACCTTTTGACCCCAAAAATATGTAGGATTTTGTCGGACCACGAACTCTATCATTTGGTAAAGTTTCGTGAAGTTTGGTTTAAAATTGTATCCTGTAGGCAAGTATAAGTGAGCGGACAGACAAAGAAATGAAAAATCGGTCAGGGCGAGGACTTGCCGGAATTTACTTTTTTATCGGCCATTTAGGACAAATATGACTGCCGAACCACGTGACCGATGACGTCATTAACATATTTTATTCCCCATGGAGAGTTCTTTACAATGAGCCATGTCTCAATTTTTTATATTCAGCACTTTGAGATAGAGGTGCTAGGTTTTTCGGTTTTTCCAAGATGGCGGCCGACCACGTGACATATGACGTCATCATTAACATATTTTATTCCCCATGGAGAGTTCTTTACAATGAGCCATGTCTCAATTTTTTCTGTTCAGCACTTTTGGAAAAATAATGGCGCAACGTTTTGCCGTTTTTCCAAGATGGCGACCGAACCACGTGACTGATGATGTCATCATTTACATATTTTATTCCCCATGGAGAGTTCTTTACAATGAGCCATGTGTCAATTTTTTCTGTTCAGTACTTTCGGAGATATAGAGGTGCAAAATTTTTCGGTTTTTCCAAGATGGCGGCCGAACCACGTCACCGATGACGTCTTCAATTGGGCACAGTCTATTCCAGGGCAAGACCAATATGTGTGCAAAGTTTGGCGATTCTACGTGCAACGGTGTAGACGCAGTGCTGCAGACAGACAAACAGACAGACAGACAGACAAACAGACAAACAGACAAACAAACGAACAGATCAACATACTTGCCGGAAAATTTTTCCGGCAAGTAACAAACAGACAGACAGACAGACAAACGAACAGATCAACATACTTGCCGGAATCTTTTCCGGCAAGTAACAACAAAAAGAAAGAAAACAAACAAACAACAAAAAGAAAGAAAACAAACAAACAAACAACCGTAGTGAAAACTGAGTACTCGCTTTCAGCGCACGACATCGCGGGATCCTCTTCGGATTAAGCATCCTCTTCTAAAGTAAGACCGGTTTGGAGAAGTACCGGGATCGGTGTGGGAGGATGAGGCATTGGGGTTTGGAGAGGTACCGGGATCGGTGTGGGAGGCTGAGGCATTGGAGTTTGGAGAAGTACCGGGATCGGTGTGGGAGGATGAGGGATTGGGGTTTGAGAAGTACCGGGATCGGTGTGGGAGGATGAGGATGAGGGATTGGGGTTTGGAGAGGTACCACGATCGGTGTGGGAGGTTGAGGATGAGGGATTGTGGTTTGGAGAGGTACCAGGATCGGTGTGGGAGGATGAGGTTGAGGGATTGGGGTTTGGAGAGGTACCAGGATCGGTGTGGGAGGGTGAGGGATTGGGGTTTGGAGAGGTACCGGGATCGATGTGGGAGGATGAGGGATTGGGGTTTGGAGAGGTACCAGGATCGGTGTGGAAGAATGAGGGATTGGGGTTTGGAGAGGTACCAGGATCGGTGTATGAGGCTGAGGGATTGGGGTTTGGAGAGGTACCAGGATCGGTGTGGGAGGATGAGGTTGAGGGATTGTGGGTTGGAGAGGTACCGGGATCGGTGTGGGAGGATGAGGGATTGGGGTTTGGAGAGGTACCAGGATCGGTGTGGGAGGATGAGGAAGAGGGATTGGGGTTTGGAGAGGTACCAGGATCGGTGTGGGAGGATGAGGATGAGGCATTGGGGTTTGGAGAGGTCCCGGGATCGGTGTGGGAGGCTGAGGCATTGGGGTTTGGAGAAGTACCGGGATCGGTGTGGGAGGATGAAGGATTGGGGTTTGGAGAAGTACCGGGATCGGTGTGGGAGGATGAGGCATTGGGGTTTGGAGAGGTACCGGGATCGGTGTGGGAGAATGAGGATGAGGGATTGGGGTTTGGAGAGGTACCAGGATCGGTGTGGGAGGATGAGAATGAGGGATTGTGGTTTGGAGAGGTACCAGGATCGGTGTGGGAGGTTGAGGTTGAGGGATTGGGGTTTGGAGAGGTACCAGGATCGGTGTGGGAGGATGAGGGATTGGGGTTTGGAGAGGTACCGGGATCGGTGTGGGAGGATGAGGGATTGGGGTTTGGAGAGGTACCAGGATCGGTGTGGGAGGATGAGGGATTGAGGTTTGGAGAGGTACCAGGATCGGTGTATGAGGATGAGGGATTGGGGTTTGGAGAGGTACCAGGATCGGTGTGGGAGGATGAGGATTAGGGATTGTGGGTTGGAGAGGTACCGGGATCGGTGTGGGAGGATGAGGGATTGGGGTTTGGAGAGGTACCAGGCTCGGTGTGGGAGGATGAGGGATTGGGGTTTGGAGAGGTACTGGGATCGGTGTGGGAGGATTGGGATTTGGAGAGGTACCAGGATCGGTGTGGGAGGATGAGGAAGAGGGATTGGGGTTTGAAGAGGTACCAGGATCGGTGTGGGAGGTTGAGGGATTGGGGTTTGGAGAGGTACCAGGATCGGTGTGGGAGGATGAGGGATTGGGGTTTGGAGAGGTACCAGGATCGGTGTATGAGGATGAGGGATTGGGGTTTGGAGAGGTACCAGGATCGGTGTGGGAGGATGAGGATGAGGGATTGTGGGTTGGAGAGGTACCGGGATCGGTGTGGGAGGATGAGGGATTGGCGTTTGGAGAGGTACCAGGATTGGTGTGGGAGGATGAGGGATTGGGGTTTGGAGAGGTACTGGGATCGGTGTGGGAGGATTGGGGTTTGGAGAGGTACCAGGATCGGTGTGGGAGGATGAGGAAGAGGGATTGGGGTTTGAAGAGGTACCAGGATCGGTGTGGGAGGTTGAGGATGAGGGATTGTGGTTTGGAGAGGTACCGGGATCGGTGTGGGAGGATGAGGGATTGGGGTTTGGAGAGGTACTGGGATCGGTGTATGAGGATGAGGGATTGGGGTTTGGAGAGGTACTGGGATCGGTGTGGGAGGATGAGGGATTGGGGTTTGGAGAGGTACCAGGATCGGTGTGGGAGGATGAGGGTTTGTGGTTTGGAGAGGTACTGGGATCGATGTGGGAGGATGAGGGATTGGGGTTTGGAGAGGTACCGGGATCGGTGTGGGAGGATGAAGATGAGGGATTGGGGTTTGGAGAGGTACCGGGATCGGTGTGGGAGGATGAAGATGAGGGATTGGGGTTTGGAGATGGATCGGGCTCGGTGTGGGAGGGTGGAGGTGAGGGATTGGGGGTTGGAGATGGGCCGGGCTCGGTGTGGGAGCGTGGAGGTGAGGGATTGGGGGTTGGAGATGGATCGTGCTCGCCGCTCGGTGTGGGAGGGTGGAGGTGAGGGATTTCGGATTTGGACAGGTATCAGGATCGGTGTGGGAGGGTGAGGGATTGGAGTTTGGAGAGGAATCGGTGTGGGAGGGTGGAGGTGAGCGATTGGGGTTTGGAGAGGGATCGGGATCGGTGTGGGAGGGCGGAGGTGAGGGATTTGGGGTTTGGAGAGGTAGACGGATCGGTGTGGGAGGGCGAGGGTGAGGGATTGGCGGTTTGGAGAGGTACCGGGATCGGTGTATGAGGATGAGGGATTGGGGTTTGGAGAGGTACCAGGATCGGTGTGGGAGGATGAGGATGAGGGATTGTGGTTTGGAGAGGTACCGGGATCGGTGTGGGAGGATGAGGGATTGGGGTTTGGAGAGGTACCAGGATCGGTGTGGGAGGATGAGGATGAGGGATTGGAGTTTGGAGAGGTACCAGGATCGGTGTGGAAGGATGAGGATGAGGGATTGGGGTTTGGAGAGGCATCGGGATCGGTGTTGGAGGATGAGGGATTGGGGTTTGGAGAGGAGAAGGATCGGGATCGGTGTGGGAGGGCAGAGGTGAGAGGTGTGGGATTGGTGGTTTGGCGAGGTAGAGGGATCGGTGTGGGAGGGTGGAGGTGAGGGATTCGGATTTGGAGAGGTATCAGGATCGGTGTGGGAGGGCGAGGGCGAGGGATTAGAGTTTGGAGAGGTATCGGTGTGGGAGGGTGGAGGTGAGGGATTGGGGTTTGTAGAGGGATGGGGTTCGGTGTGGGAGGGCGGAGGTGAGGAATTCGGATTTGGAGAGGTATCAGGATCGGTGTGGGAGGGCGAGGACGAATGATTAGAGTTTGGAGAGGTATCGGTGTGGGAGGGTGGAGGTGAGGGATTGGGGTTTGTAGAGGGATCGGGATCGGTGTGAGAGGACGGAGGGGAGGGATTGGGGATTTGGAGAGGTAGAGGGATCGGTGTGGGAGGGCGAGGGTGAGGGATTGGAGCTTGGAAAGGGATCGGTGTGGGAGGATGGAGGTGAGGGATTGGGGGTTTGGAGGGGTAGAGGGATCGGTGTGGGAGGGCGAGGGTGAGGGATTGGAGTTTGGAGAGGGATCGGTGTGGGATGGGGTTTGGGGCAGCGTTGCGAGCGTTATGAGGGGGCGGAGTTGGGGCTCGGGCGGAGTGGTTCGGGGAGGAACAGCGAGAGAGAAGGGACGCGGACATCAGCCGTAGAAGCCGGGATGCGGCGCCGCTGAAAGCTCGGCCGTAATGGCCGCGTTCGCGGGTGGCCCCCGGAGCCAGGTCGCGTCCCCTCCGGCGACCCCACAGCGCTGCCCACTATGCCGGGAACACTTCGGGTTCCGGGCCGCGGCCCCGCTCCGCGCCCTCCCGTGCCTGCACGCCTTCTGCCCGCCGTGCCTCGAAGCGCGACGTCGCCGGGATGGTCGCCTCGCCTGTCCCACTTGTCATCGCGAAGCGGCGCTCGGCGAGGCGGGAGTTAACGGTTTGCCGTCCGGACTGCTGCTCTCCCGCCTGCTGGACGCCGCGGGTCTCGCCTCCACGGGCAACGGGCGACCGCGGTCTCTGCTCCCCGCGGGCAACGGTGCCGGCCCGGGGTCTCCCGGACCCCTGAGCGAAGGAAACGGGGCCTGGGAGACCGGGGCCGTGGCCATTCACAGCATGTCACCCCCGGACTCACCTCCGGGAAGTCCGGGTGCTCACGGCGGCGGTTCGGGCCCCGAGTCCATGTTGAGGACCCCGGGTCGCTCCCGCCCGGTCGCCGAACCTGCTCCGCTCCCCGACCACTTCCACAGTCTCCGACTCCGTGGACCACCCGGTCCTGTGGGTCGTCCTGCCGGACCCGCCGCCTATCCGCGTCCGTCCTTGGTGTCTTCGCTACCTCTGTCCACCCTGAACACCCTATCCGCGGTGGGAGACCGAGGCCCCTTGTGTCTGCATCATGGAACCGAGGTGAGTCTTGCTGGACGCTTCGTGATTGTGGATCCGGTGTTGAAAATGCCGCCATAACTGGTCTCCGATAACGAGGGTCCGTTGATGCACATGAACTCGTGGGGGTTTGTCTATCACATGAACTCGTGGGGGTTTGTCTATCACATGAACTCGTGGGGGTTTGTCTATCACATGAACTCGTGGGGGTTTGTCTATCACATGAACTCGTGGGGGTTTGTCTATCACATGAACTCGTGCGGGTTTGTCTATCACATGAACTCGTGCGGGTTTGTCCATGACATGAACTCGTGCGGGTTTGTCCATGACATGAACTCGTGCGGGTTTGTCCATGACATGAACTCGTGCGGGTTTGTCCATCACATGAACTCGTGCAGGTTTGTCTATCACATGAACTCGTGCGGGTTTGTCTATCACATGAACTCGTGCGGGTTTGTCTATCACATGAACTCGTGGGGGTTTGTCCATCACATGAACTCGTGCGGGTTTGTCCATCACATGAACTCGTGCAGGTTTGTCCATCACATGAACTCGTGCGGGTTTGTCCATCACATGAACTCGTGCAGGTTTGTCCATGACATGAACTCGTGCGGGTTTGTCCATCACATGAACTCGTGAGGGTTTGTCCATGGTATCCATTTGTTTGTTGTGGTTTTACCCTCATCGGGTTCGTTTATTATAAGTTTACAAGTTCCCAACACCCGAGCTTGGAGGTCTCTTTTCCTGCTACGTCACCCAAGGAGTTCCATGAACATGAAAACCCGTTCGTTCTGCGACCGATGAATTCTGTTTGTTTATTTGGATAGATGTGTTTACTTATTACGTACGCATGGTGTCTCAGATCACTTCCCGATGGGGAGGAGACCCGGTGACCGCAATGTGCGTCCCCCAGCCCCCTCGGTATTGGAGGTGGAGGAGATAATGGAGGATGAGCACGTGTTCGTCACAGATTGTAATCTCGATGGTTTGAAAGGTTTATATCTTACATGCTCATGAATAGACATTTTATCAACATTATGAGAGCACAACAAAGATGACGAATGAAGGAGTGTGTGTGTGTGTGTGTGTGTGTGTGTGTGTGTGTGTGTGTGTGTGTGTGTGTGTGTGTGTGTGTGTGTGTGTGTGTGTGTGTGTGTGTGTGTGTGTGTGTGTGTTGTATGTTATAAGTCATCAATGTATTTATGCACATTATCGAGTCGGATATAAAACGATGCTCTAGGGAAGGGATGAGTGCAGAGGGCAAGTATGGTGGGGGGGGGGGAGGAGATCGATTTGGGAGGAATGAGGTGGAATAGTGGGATGGGATGCAGTGTTGGTTGTGTTGTTGCCTCCTCATTCATGTCCTTCTGTTGTACACTATATGTGCACTTGTCCAACACTGTTCGAGGTATGTGCTATCACTTGTCCAACATTGGGTGTAGTTTATGCAGATACTTGTCCAACACTGCATGGAATATGTGCAGACACTTGACCAACACTGTGTGGAGTTTATGCAGATACTTGTCCAACACTGCATGGATGGAGTATGTGCAGACACTTGTCCAACACTGTGTGGGATTTATGCAGATACTTGTCCAACACTGCATGGAGTATGTGCAGACACTTGTCCAACACTGCATGGAGTATGTGCAGACACTTGTCCAACACTGTGTGGAGTATGTGCAGATACTTGTCCAACACTGGGTGGAGTTTATGCAGATATATGTCCAACACTGCGCGGAGTATGTGCAGACACTTGTCCAACACTCGGTGGAGTTTATGCAGATACATGTCCAACACTGCATGGAGTTTGTGCAGACACTTGTCCAACACTGCATGGAATATGTGCAGACACTTGACCAACACTGTGTGGAGTTTATGCAGATACTTGTCCAACACTGCATGGATGGAGTATGTGCAGACACTTGTCCAACACTGTGTGGGATTTATGCAGATACTTGTCCAACACTGCATGGAGTATGTGCAGACACTTGTCCAACACTGCATGGAGTATGTGCAGACACTTGTCCAACACTGTGTGGAGTATGTGCAGATACTTGTCCAACACTGGGTGGAGTTTATGCAGATATATGTCCAACACTGCGCGGAGTATGTGCAGACACTTGTCCAACACTCGGTGGAGTTTATGCAGATACATGTCCAACACTGCATGGAGTTTGTGCAGACACTTGTCCAACACTGTGTGGAGTATGTGCAGATACTTGTCCAACACTGCGTGGAGTTTATGCAGATACATGTCCAACACTGCGCGGAGTATGTGCAGACACCTGTCCAACACTGGGTGGAGTTTATGCTGCAGACACTTGAGCAGACACGGTGATTTCCCTGATGCCATCAGTGTGATATTTTCATGTTATTCTGTTTGTGAGAATGTGCAGGTTGGAGAGATTTCCATGGATTTCTTCGCTGTCTGAATGCCCGAGTCACTTCTGAGATATGTCCGTCTAAATGACTGTTAATACGATATGAATCGTGATGCAGGCTTTCGATATAAACAGATACTGGCACATTGGATTTGTGAAGCGATAAAAGCATCAATATTGGGGCCTGCAGGTATGCACACTCACCTCTAAGGTGTCTAGCCTGGTTTTGAATCTCGAATCGGCTATAAAATGTCATCCCGGTGTTTCACAGCCTGGGAGATTCATCGACATGTCTGCTGTTCCTTGGGCGTCCTGTCTGCGGGAATTATTAGGTGGACGTTAAAGATCCCACGGTGACCTTTGCGAAGAGTAGGCGAGCTATCTCCGGCACTTTAAACAAATTTTAAATCCCTGCCTAAACTTTACTCGAACGTTCGGCCTGGTCCTCCGGTTCGTGAAACACTTCGCCCAAAACTTCCCCCGACCTTGGCAGTGCGAGGTTTGTTTGGTCGTACACGTGACGCCATCTTGCAATGTAATAGTGGCATGACTCGAGTCATGTTAAGTGTGCGCCTTTATGATTCCCATTCCCCCGATAAACATGCTATAACATCACCATCACCGAGCTGGACTCTCTGCCCTTCAGCTCAGACATAAAAATAACAACCACAGGTACATACAAACTAGACCGACACAGGTACATACAAACTAGACCGACACAGGTACATACAAACTAGACCGACAGTCTAACAACGGCGTAGCCGGGGTTGGGTCTACTGAGTGGAGGATCTGCTGTCCCCTGTCATGTGATCAGATCCCCAGCTCTGATTGGTGGATGTTTGTGAGGAACATGCATAAACACACCAGACGGACAGACAAAGGCTGTTCAAGACGGCATTGCCTTACACTTACAGGCTACGCCGGGCTGCCGAACCACGTGACCAATGACCATCAATTTTTTTTCCCTTGACCAATTTATCCCGAGATCACTCTCAAGAAATTTCATACTGATTGGATCAAGCATTCGACTTGGCGATTTATGACGTAATAGTGAAGTCACCTATGACATCATCATGAACATATTTTATTCCCCATGGAGAGTTATTTACAATGAGCCATGTCTCATTTTTTTCTATTCAGCACTTTCAGAGATATAGAGGTGCAAAGTTTTACTTTTTCAGAATACCCTCCTCTCCTCTCGATTACCCCCGAAAAAGGCAACTTTTTCGGGCGTGGATCCGCCCACAATGGGCGCAATACGCCCACTCTAGGCAGGGCACAACTAGATCATGATATCAACCTCCCACCCAAGTTTCATCAAGATCGGATTATATCATCGGGTAGTTATGCTGCGGACAGACAGACACACAGACAGACAGACACACAGACAGTATATATATATATATATATATATATATATATATATATACATACATACATACATACATATACAGACTTGGCATTTAATATGGAATATTTTTTTGTGGGGGTGAACTTCCTTTTCAAGATGTCTTAGAACCAAAAGTTCATTGGAATTATGTTGAAATTATTCTAGATTTTGTTAATGTGACCTTTAAAAGAAACAAAAACCACATTTGACATTTCGAAACAAATAAATTGATCCTTGAAAGTGATGTAAACTGATATCGAACCCAATTCATGGACAGTACTGTGTTAAACTTCTGTACGTTTCCAGAAGTATCTCTTTATTTTGCACATTAGCCAAAAAATTTTTTAACAAAAACAAAAGTTAAACAAGTACACATACATTCAAAGTACACCGCCCCATGCCAAATAATTAAATATGCTGCAGCGCGGCATTGCCGGGGCGCCTCCGGCGCCCGGCAATACCGCAGTGCAGCTCATTGAGGCTGCATTGGGAGGGAGAGGTGTACACTAATTGATTGATTAATTGTATAATTAAAATCAATAAAAGATTATCACAAAATATTTTCATAATCAATTGGCTAATCGCATAACTAAACCACTAGTGCTTCATCCGAAGATGTATCTTTTAGAAATTTAATTAAATAAGTCATTTATAAAAAATTAAATAATTAATTGATTACTCAATAAATAATTAATCGATTAATCAATAAATACTTAATAGATGAAATGATTAATCAATAAATCAAAAATATCCTTGATAGCCACATCACTTGGTCACTCATGTCCAAATATTAGCTTCCCAGCTCAAAAGGTGCCTGAGATATTGGCCAAATGAGAAAGAAAATAAATAAATGATTAATAATGAAAATAAATAAATAATAATCATAAAAAAATTAAATTATTAATCAATTTGGTCAGAGAACACATAAACTACCACTATTTCATCAGAATCTGTAACTTTAAAAAAAAAAATTTTTTTGTCATTAATCGAATAATTAAATAATTAATCGATTAATTGATTAATTAATAAATCAAAAATATCCTTTACAGCCAAATCACCTGGTCATTGGCATGTCCAAATATCAGCTTCCTAACTCAAAAGGTGCCTGAGTTAATAATGGTCAGAAGAGAAATGAAATTTAATTAATTAAATAAGTACTTAATTAAACGCTAATAATTAAATAACTCCTCAATTAATTGATTATTCAAAAAACAAAAAATACCGTATTTGACAAAGGACTTGCTCACTACTGTGCCGAAATTTCAGCTTCCTAGCTCAAAGGATGGCTGAGATATCGTTCGGACAACCAAGAAAGAAAACAAACAAACAAGAAAACAAGTACACATACATTCAAAGTACACCGCCCCATGCCAAATAATTAAATATGCTGCAGCGCGGCATTGCCGGGGCGCCTCCGGCGCCCGGCAATACCGCAGTGCAGCTCATTAAGGCTGCATTGGGAGGGAGAGGTGTACACTAATTGATTGATTAATTGTATAATTAAAATCAATAAAAGATTATCACAAAATATTTTCATAATCAATTGGCTAATCGCATAACTAAACCACTAGTGCTTCATCCGAAGATGTATCTTTTAGAAATTTAATTAAATAAGTCATTTATAAAAAATTAAATAATTAATTGATTACTCAATAAATAATTAATCGATTAATCAATAAATAATTAATAGATGAAATGATTAATCAATAAATCAAAAAT
Source organism: Myxine glutinosa (assembly GCF_964187855.1). NCBI lineage: Eukaryota > Metazoa > Chordata > Myxini > Myxiniformes > Myxinidae > Myxine > Myxine glutinosa. The sequence goes on along the minus strand of NC_136262.1, from coordinate 9,591,429 downwards.
ATCCTTGATAGCCACATCACTTGGTCACTTATGTCCAAATATTAGCTTCCCAGCTCAAAAGGTGCCTGAGATATTGGCCAAATGAGAAAGAAAATAAATAAATGATTAATAATGAAAATAAATAAATAATAATCATAAAAAAATTAAATTATTAATCAATTTGGTCAGAGAACACATAAACTACCACTATTTCATCAGAATCTGTAACTTAAAAAAAAAATTTTTTTGGGTCATTAATCGAATAATTAAATAATTAATCGATTAATTGATTAATTAATAAATCAAAAATATCCTTTGCAGCCAAATCACCTGGTCATTGGCATGTCCAAATATCAGCTTCCTAACTCAAAAGGTGCCTGAGTTAATAATGGTCAGAAGAGAAATGAAATTTAATTAATTAAATAAGTACTTAATTAAACGCTAATAATTAAATAACTCCTCAATTAATTGATTATTCAAAAAACAAAAAATACCGTATTTGACAAAGGACTTGCTCACGACTGTGCCGAAATTTCAGCTTCCTAGCTCAAAGGATGGCTGAGATATCGTCCGGACAACCAAGAAAGAAAACAAACAAGAAAGAAAACAAACAAACAAGAAACCAGAGTGAAAACTGAGTACTCTCTTTCAGCGTGCGTCACTGCCGAGCCCCCTTTGGTGCCCGGCAATGACGATTTGCAATGCCTGGAGATGGCATAGGAAAGGAGCGGTGTACAACAAGAAAACAAACAAGAAACCAGAGTGAAAACTGAGTACTCTCTTTCAGCGTGCGTCACTGCCGAGCCCCCTTCGGTGCCCGGCAATGACGATTTGCAATGCCTGGAGGTGGCATAGGAAAGGAGCGGTGTACAATTATGACTGGGATTACGGACAGTAAAATTACAGTTCAGTACTTCGTGTAACCCCCACGAGCATTCAGGAGAGCACGTACACGTTGAGTCATGCTGTTCACTAGATTTGCCAAGGTTTGGACAGGAATCGCTTGCCATGCAGTGACAATAGCCTGCTGCAATTCACGCACAGAGGTCGGCTGCTGGCCAAGTTGTCGATTTGATGCGTTAATTCTGCCCACAAGGTCTCTATCGGATTCATATCCGGGGACATGGCAGGCCACTCCATATGCTCTACACCACGGTCAGCAAGAAAGTGTTGGATCATGCGAGCATGATGAGGCCGTGCATTGTCATCTTGGAAGACAAAGTTTCCTCGAAAGGCTGCATGAGCAAATGGAAGCAATGTTTCTTCCAGAATGGCCCTGTACTTGAACTGGTTCAGGTTTCCATTCCGAACAACGAGGTCAGTTTTGCCCCCTGCATGAAAAGCAGCCCAAACGGTCACCACACCACCTCCAGCTTGGACTCTTGGCACTATACAATCTTTGTTGTAGGCTTCATGCACTTGTCTGCGCACTCGGACGCGGCCATCTTGACGATAGACCAGAAATCTAGACTCGTCACTGAAGATCACGTGATTCCAGTGTCCTGGCTGCCATTGACGGTGCTCTCTGGCCCACTGCAATCGGTGCTGGCGGTGTTGTCTGGTCAGACGTGGCTTTCTCAGGGGACGCCTGGCACGATAGCCTGCTTGAACCAGTCGTTGGTTGACTTGCCTTCTGGATACAGGCACATTTGTCAGTTGCTGCCACTCAGCCCTAAGCCGATTACCTGACTTGGTACGGCCATTGCGGACTAACCGGTGCAGCTGGCGATCATCCCTCCTTGTGGTTCTGCGGGGACGTCATGGCCTCGGTATTGGAGTAGGGACACCACTCTGAGCATTTCGTTTCAGGATCTTTGACACCTGACCTTGAGTGATGCCATACTGCCGAGCAATAGCACGCTGTTTCATGCCGTAATTTCGTAAAGCCACCACTCCATGACAAACAGCATTGTCAAGTTGACGGACCATCTCCAGAGGAAGCGGCAATAACTTTTGGAGACGTGCAGCAGTTGTTTTCCACTAATACAGAATGCAACAACCCTTATATACCCGATTGTGAAGACAATCGTCAAATGCACCTGTCCGTACATTTTGCCACGCCACCTGTGATATAATCCTGTTGTTGACTTCTTGCTGCGATAGACAATCAGTGACATGGTTCTATTAATAAATAAATCACCAAAGTGTAAAAGAAACTCACCGGATTGATATACTGAGTTAAGAAAGTAAACCCTAAGTGTTGTGTTTGTGTGTTGTAGTAAACCCTACTAAGTGTTGTAGTAAACCCTAAACGTTGTGAAAGTAAAGTGTTGTGTTTGTGTCCTTCCCCCTCTCTCCCCCTCTCTCCCCATCTTGTCTACCGCTCCCTATATTATATGTTTTATGTGTCGGTTTGTCTTTCTGTGTGTTCATGTGATTAATGTTCGCTCTTTCACGAGCCTCGATATTGTATACAAAAAAAAAAAAAAAAAAAAAAAAAAAAAAAAAAAAAAAAAAAACCCAAGTCAAGAAAAAAAAAAAATTCCATATTAAATGCCAAGTCTGTATATACATACACATACACACATACATACCAAACACATACATACATACACACACATACACACATAAATAATACATACACATACACACATAAATAATACATACACACATACACACATACATACCAAACACATACATACATACACACATACATACACACACATACACACATAAATAATACATACACACATACACACATACATACATAAATAATACATACACACATACACACATACATACACACATACACACATAAATAATACATACACACATACACACATACACACATACATACATACATACAGGCATATGGACAGACAAACGCTGATTCCACACGGCATTGCCCTACGGGTTATGCTGTAAAACCCCCGTCACAGTAAGAGCATAGACCAACAAGCTAGCAGAAGAGAGAGAGGATGAACCAGGCTGGACCACAGGAATATGGGAGAGCAGAGGCTGCCATTAACATCCACCACGAGTCAGCAAACACCTGGGGACCCGTCCACTGCAATTGTTCGTGGATGGTACAGGTATCCCACCCACATCCATGGTGTCTTTCGTGAAGAATAGCAGGGTTCCAACACATTCCAAATTGCTCCCAAAATCAGATCCCCTGGAACGTCAGAACTGGCCATCTGGTTCATGAAAGACTTGGTTGGGCCAATATTAACTACCGCCTACCCTACAAGAAGGTGGTATTAATTGGGGCCATTTTAAGTTGTAGTAGTAGTAGTAGTCATAGTCGTAGTCGTCTCTTTGGTGTTGCCTCGTGTTTAGTTTGCGCCATTGTGTCCATGGCAAGGTGTGGTTTTGTCGAGTGTAACTGTGAAGTCAACCTAAAGGAAGTGGATAAATGGTGTTAAAAAAACATCGAATTCTAAAATTGGTTTTGCTGAAAATTCCTGCGTGTGGGAATTGAATGTTTTTTTGGGGTAATCGTGTACAGAAGCTTTACGGTGGCGGGGAAGGTCTAATGCTCGCATTATGAGACAGTTAAATAGTGTATAAACTCAAGGGAGATGTTGGTTTTAATTGAACATTTCTTTAGAAGAGCATCTTGACCATTTCTGTATGTTTTGTGAAATGCGGATTGCACTCGAATCCGGAAAAACTGGAACGCTGTAATGTGTCGTCCTTTCGATGTGTTTCACGCGGTACAAGGGTCTTTTTCCGTGTATTTTTGCAGTTTTTAAGCATTTATTATACACCGGTGCATTAGCCGTTGATCATGTGATTGTTTTTCCTGAAATGCCTGATCCGATGGTCATGTGGTCATTTTATGTGGCTGCGTGGTTTAAGTTTTGATATTGTGGTTTCACGGAGTTGTTCTGGTTTTAACCTTTTAAACAATTGCAGCGAAGGCTCTGAATGTGTGGTAGGAGGTTGTGAACACCAGTTTCAGTTACAGCTGACAAATGTCAAATTTGCATCATTTCATACTAGGTGGGGAATAGAGGGGTTAGCTGGATGGGGGTGTGGGAGCGTGTAGGGGTAGGGGGAGGAGGAGGGGGAGGAGGAGGAGGGGGGGGGGGGTTATCAGATGCTTCCTTATTGTGAGTTGAATGGTGGAAGTCCTGGGTCATCAGCAATTCCACTGTCTGTGTATATAAAATATAAATGACCTTCTAAACGACACTAGGAATGTGTTGCAAGATACACGTAATGCTAAGTTGTATACTTTTCTACACTGTAGATAATACTAGCAACGGTACCTGCCCTATGGGCGGGGCTTCAATTGGGAGGCCCAAATGAAAAGGCAAAATTTCAGAAATTGAAGGCTTTTTTTATTTTAAACGATTCATATAAACATCCCTTAAATCATATCACACGCAAATCATCAAAAGCTAAACAGTATTTGTAGAATTTCATTAAAAGCCACATCACTGTGGTCTGATCCGATGGTCATGTGGTCTGATCCGATGGTCATGAATTAACACCAGGGGGGTTGACTCAGCCTCTCATCCTTCCTAGGTCGGCAAATTGAGTCCCAGTTCACTGGTGATTCCCTGTGTGTCGCAAGAGGTGACTAACAGGGTTGGTGGCAAGAAGGGCATCCGGCCATAAAACATTGCTTCAAAAAGGGGACCACGGTGCCCAAAAAAGGCCAACCCCTGCTCTGCGGGGAAAAATGGCCTCGAAAGGCGGTTCCATGGGGACTTGGGTTCAGGGCTAAATTGAAATTGAGAAAAGGTATATGAGAAGGAATGACAGTTATGGGATGGAGAGGGAGGCTAAAGAACCTTGGGAGTAGAGAATAGTCGTTCTTTTCGTATAGCCGAAGATGGCCGTTCTCGTGTGATACGTGAACATCTTGATGCGTGATTCTGTTACTCCCACAACCGAAGGTGGATGGATGGAGGTTATGTTTTCTCCCCCGTCTGTTCGTCTGTTCATCTGTCTGTGAACAGGATATCTCAAAGTTGTGGACGGTTGTTTGTGAAATGGGTTTGTTGTTTTTGCTTTGTGAAACTTGTGAAATATTTGTGAAATAGTTGTTTGTGAAATAAATGTTAGCTCTTTCACGAGCCTCGATTCAGTATACAAAAACAAAAACAAACAAAAAAAAATATCGGTAAATATTAATCCATCGTGTTTGGAAAAACTGTAAAATTGGAAAATTGGAAAATTGGAAAAAAAATTGGAAAAACAATATAGCCTATTTTACTCCAGGGGGTCCCAGGATTACCCACCCAAAATTTCGTTGCGATCGGTTCAGCCGTTTTTGCGGTACCTGGGAACAGACGGACAGACATTTGATGAATTATGTAACTACGTCCTTGTCAGGTCGGCCTGGGAATGTTTCTATGTCTACGACGGTATCTGGGAGCTCGTTATTTTGTTCCTTTGCTTAGTGCGGATATCCTGACCCTCGTTAAACGCCGAGTGAGTGTTACCGCCCTGGCAGAGAGAATCAGATCATCTGTAACCACCATTTTCATGGGAACTCGGCACTTCTCTACCTGTGCGGTTCCACGAGGACCATTAACCGGAACGTTGATAGACGATGACGCTCAATCTCATTGATATCATGTAAGAGGGCACGTTGCCATACCTTTGGTGGGTAGTATTGGCCTTACCCAATTTACCTATTATTGGTACAGTGCACACATGAACACTTTTTATATAACACGAAGGCTCGACAGAGTATTGTACATTGGAGTTGTCCGCCTGTCCGTGTGTTAGTCTGTTATCAGTTTTTTGTTACCATGATAACTTGAGAACCACTCAAAGGGATTTGAACCAAATTTGACAAAAGTGTGAACTGTAATACAAAGATGAACTCAGTACATTTTGGGTTAAAATATCAAAAGGTCAAATCAAAAGGTCATGTTCCCTTTGAGAATAATTTTGCAGACCATAACTTGAGTTAGAAACATCTGATGTTAGAAACATCTTTTGACTCTCCCTCTTCAGAAGCATCTCTCTTTTGTCTCTTCCTCCTTCTCTCTCTCTCTCTCTCCCTCTGTCTCTTCCTCCTTCTTCTCTCTTTAGAAACATCTCTCTTTTGTGTCTTCCTCTTTCTCTCTTTCTCTCTCTCTCTCTCTCTCTCTCTCTCTCTCCCTGTCTCTCTCTCTCTCTCTCTCTCTCTCTCTCTCTCTCTGTCTCTCTGTCTCTCTCTCTCTGTCTCTCTCTCTGTCTCTCTCTCTGTCTCTCTCTCTCTGTCTCTCTCTCTCTGTCTCTCTCTCTCTGTCTCTCTCTCTCTGTCTCTCTCTCTCTGTCTCTCTCTCTCTCTCTCTCTCTCTGTCTCTCTCTCTGTCTCTCTCTCTCTGTCTCTCTCTCTCTCTCTCTCTCTCTCTCTCTCTCTGTCTCTCTCTCTGTCTCTCTCTCTCTGTCTCTCTCTCTCTGTCTCTCTCTCTGTCTCTCTCTCTGTCTCTCTCTCTCTGTCTCTCTCTCTCTATCTGTCTCTCTCTCTGTCTCTCTCTCTCTGTCTCTCTCTCTCTCTCTCTCTCTCTGTCTCTCTCTCTCTGTCTCTCTCTCTCTGTCTCTCTCTCGCTGTCTCTCTCTCTCTATCTCTCTCTCTCTGTCTCTCTCTCTCTGTCTCTCTCTCTCTGTCTCTCTCTCTCTGTCTCTCTCTCTCTGTCTCTCTCTCTCTCTCTCTCTCTCTCTATCTCTATCTCTATCTCTATCTCTATCTCTATCTCTCTCTATCTCTCTCTCTCTCTCTCTCTCTCTCTCTCTCTCCCCCCCCCCCCCCCCTTCAATTGAGATCAAACATAATCGTGGGTTGATATCTGACGTGGGTGGAGGCCTATCCATCCACACATTCGCATCTTATTTGATAGCTTTGGAAACCCAACACGACTTGCGTTCTCCACTCAAAGGTCAAATGTGATTCGGAATCCTCATCTTTTAATGTCGAGAAATCTCAAACCCTAAAAGTTCAAATGGTATATCCTCGAGAGCAAATGATGAATTTGTCTTGAGATTAGGGGTACAGGAAGTGTGCTTGCTGGCTTTGTTAATACATAGCAAATGACATGTTCAGCATGTGCACGCAGTGATCATGTTTATTACGGCAAAGAACATGGAGGACAACTTTGCGGGGACACGCCGACAACTTTGCGGGGACAGTACGTTGGTTCGCCGGACTATGTGTTGGTTGCAGTGTAACACCGTGTGATGTATTTTCAAACGGAATATTTAAATTGTTTTGACCGTTCTTCAACGGATGTGGATGCACATGCATGAACCTTCCTCTCCCCAACCGCTTCCTCTGCCGTGCCACTCTTTACAGAAGTCACTGGTGAATCGCCCCGTAGAGGAAGCTGATTCATTGCATGATTCAAAAGGGTGTTAACTACTACCACATAGCTCACATTAAATGGATACAGAAAGTTGAAAATTGTCCTAATGTGAAGTCAAGAAGATCCCACCATTTGACGCAGCGAACAGTGCATGAAGTAACCCGATTTGCCCGGATTGTGATCCAAGAAAGAACTTCCGTTCGGTTTTTTCCCCACAACATTTACTCCCATAAGATGTGTTTTCATTACAAATCAGCAATTGTGCAAAACATTCAGGCAAATATAAAATGTGATTGGTGAATGAGAATGACCAAACATCTATTCTTGTGAGGGACAAAGGAAATGTCACGCTACAATCACGGACCGGAGATGGCCGCAACAAATTCTCCGACACATGCTCTGCTCGGGGTTGATAAAGGATGCAAAGTGGAAAAATAAAACGAAGTAACAACTTGATCATATCTAGTAATTCAAGTGCAACGTTTTATTTTGGAAACTTTTGAACATTTCGTTTTAATGATTTCTTGAGATACATTAGTAATGAGCAAAAGCTCTGGAGAGCAGGCAAAGGAAGCATATGGGCCTATGTTATAGCATTAGCCCACATTGTAAACCCCACCCTCCTCCTTTTCCTGCCCACGTCCTGAGTGCCTCAGGTCACCTCCTGGCGTCTGTAATTAGTGGCCGCAAAAGCTGCCTCTTTCTGTTGCCAGAAGCTCGATTATCCAGGCCTGTTGGTGGCGTTTACGATACCTTAAATAATCCATGCCACATTCCCATCATGTAAAGTTTGTCTGTGATCGCTGTGTCAGAGGACCGCAAGCTGGACTCATATCAAGTAATTTTTGTGAGGAAAAAGATTAAATGTTTAGAAACAAAAAGAGATGACATGGTAGGGTTTCTGAAGTTTCAAAAAGTCGGAGTCTTTGTTAGAGCGCAGGGAGGTCTGCGTATTGCTGTGCAGTCCGATGTGCTTAGCATTACCCGGTGGACAGTTGTTATGAGAGCTTTGCAGCACGTGGTCAGCAGAAAAGGAAGTCTTTTTTATTTATTTATTTGTATACAAGATCGAGGCTCGTGTAAGAGCTAACATTGATCACAAAAAGACAAACTGACACATAAAACATATAACATATGATAAAGGGAGCGGAAGAACAATATGGAGAGCAGGGACATCGGGAGATCTGTGGGAGGGAGAGGGTTTGGGGGGAGGAGGTGTGGGAAGAGGGGTGGGGGGATGGGAGAGATAAAAAAAACACATGGACACTGCAAAGACTTCCAGGAAAGAAGTCGCTATTTAAAAAAAGTGGATCCGGGGTGAATTAACGGGGTGTCGAAAAAATCAAGGTTTTGGATGTCTTTTTTTATTTTTACATTGTTCAAGGATCCGTTTGATAGATCATTGAAAAGTTTTATCAAAACAATAGAAGCACCTCTTTGTGTCACATGCATCTATCTGTGTCAC
>NC_136262.1:9571492-9582538 GCF_964187855.1 Myxine glutinosa | reverse complement strand
CGAGAAATCTCAAACCCTAAAAGTTCAAATGGTATATCCTCGAGAGCAAAATGATGAATTTGTCTTGAGATTAGGGGTACAGGAAGTGTGCTTGCTGGCTTTGTTAATACATAGCAAATGACATGTTCAGCATGTGCACGCAGTGATCATGTTTATTACGGCAAAGAACATGGAGGACAACTTTGCGGGGACACGCCGACAACTTTGCGGGGACAGTACGTTGGTTCGCCGGACTATGTGTTGGTTGCAGTTGTAACACCGTGTGATGTATTTTCAAAACGGAATATTTAAATTGTTTTGACCGTTCTTCAACGGATGTGGATGCACATGCATGAACCTTCCTCTCCCCAACCGCTTCCCTCTGCCGTGCCACTCTTTACAGAAGTCACTGGTGAATCGCCCCGTAGAGGAAGCTGATTCATTGCATGATTCAAAAGGGTGTTAACTACTACCACATAGCTCACATTAAATGGATACAGAAAGTTGAAAATTGTCCTAATGTGAAGTCAAGAAAGATCCCACCATTTGACGCAGCGAACAGTGCATGAAGTAACCCGATTTGCCCGGATTGTGAATCCAAGAAAGAACTTCCGTTCGGTTTTTTCCCCACAACATTTACTCCCATAAGATGTGTTTTCATTACAAATCAGCAATTGTGCAAAACATTCAGGCAAATATAAAATGTGATTGGTGAATGAGAATGACCAAACATCTATTCTTGTGAGGGACAAAGGAAATGTCACGCTACCAATCACGGACCGGAGATGGCCGCAACAAATTCTCCGACACATGCTCTGCTCGGGGTTGGATAAAGGATGCAAAGTGGAAAAATAAAACGAAGTAACAACTTGATCATATCTAGTAATTCAAGTGCAACGTTTTATTTTGGAAACTTTTGAACATTTTGTTTTAATGATTTCTTGAGATACATTAGTAATGAGCAAAAGCTCTGGAGAGCAGGCAAAGGAAGCATATGGGCCTATGTTATAGCATTAGCCCACATTGTAAACCCCACCCTCCTCCTTTTCCTGGCCCACGTCCTGAGTGCCTCAGGTCACCTCCTGGCGTCTGTAATTAGTGGCCGCAAAAGCTGCCTCTTTCTGTTGCCAGAAGCTCGATTATCCAGGGCCTGTTGGTGGCGTTTACGATACCTTAAATAATCCATGCCACATTCCCATCATGTAAAGTTTGTCTGTGATCGCTGTGTCAGAGGACCGCAAGCTGGACTCATATCAAGTAATTTTTGTGAGGAAAAAGATTAAATGTTTAGAAACAAAAAGAGATGACATGGTAGGGTTTCTGAAGTTTCAAAAAGTCGGAGTCTTTGTTAGAGCGCAGGGAGGTCTGCGTATTGCTGTGCAGTCCGATGTGCTTAGCATTACCCGGTGGACAGTTGTTATGAGAGCTTTGCAGCACGTGGTCAGCAGAAAAGGAAGTCTTTTTTATTTATTTATTTGTATACAAGATCGAGGCTCGTGTAAGAGCTAACATTGATCACAAAAAGACAAACTGACACATAAAACATATAACATATGATAAAGGGAGCGGAAGAACAATATGGAGAGCAGGGACATCGGGAGATCTGTGGGAGGGAGAGGGTTTGGGGGGAGGAGGTGTGGGAAGAGGGGTGGGGGGATGGGAGAGATAAAAAAAACACATGGACACTGCAAAGACTTCCAGGAAAGAAGTCGCTATTTAAAAAAAGTGGATCCGGGGTGAATTAACGGGGTGTCGAAAAAATCAAGGTTTTGGATGTCTTTTTTTATTTTTACATTGTTCAAGGATCCGTTTGATAGATCATTGAAAAGTTTTATCAAAACAATAGAAGCACCTCTTTGTGTCACATGCATCTATCTGTGTCACATGCCGCCGACTTATTGGTCACATTTAATTTCAAAAACAACCTTATTCTGTCGACCTAAATTGATTAACGCTGCACAGAGCCATCGGACCACAACGTGACCATCTAGTGTGATGACTTCAGTTTGGTGCCGTCATCCATTTTGTCTCCGGTAACCTGCTGGGGCCCCAGTGCTTAAGTGGGTATGTCGAGCTACCTTTCACCCTGCTTGTTACAGGACCAAAGGCGATATAAATGTGACAACAAGGCTGGCCTTGCCCCTTCCCTCTGCACCGACGGAGTGGTATAAATGAGCCGATTGGCTCTTTTGACTTCATTGGCTTTAGTCCTTATTTCAATAGCTTCTGAAGAGTCCCGAACGTCTTATTGCCTCACCTTTAGTATTGCTATCTTCCAATCAAGTGTCTTCATAATAATTTGCAAGTTCCTTAGTCCAGTTTATATCGGCCTAAGTAATTATAAATACAGATAAACACAAATTGGCCCATAACCTCTATTTCTATTCCATAATCCATCTCACCACTCATCAAATGCATGCACTGCAAATTGCACAGTCAACCATAACCAAAAGAGTAGGCTGTTGTGTACTCACTCTTACCCAGTCCATATTCGGAAGCGGTATTACCTTTATATACTAGTAGTCTAGTATACAATGACATTCCCCTTTTTGAAAGATTCCACGGGTTCTTTAGTATCGACGGCCTAGACGAAAGCAAGGCAGTCGGCTTTATGTCCCTCATTCAAGAGATAGTGAGCTTTAAAATGACACGTACCTGCTGGAACTGCATTCAAGTTTGACCATGTTGGGAACACATCCGATAGGAAATCACACTTTGAATGGAGCCGTTTTGCTGCTTGGTGTCACATTCTTCTCTTTTTGGCATGTACTTGTTCAGCATACACAAAATGAACTGTGCATCAAACATTATCAAGCATTTGAGCCTTGTTGTTTGGGTGTTTGTTGATTATCTTTGTACAAGTACGTGTGCATATATATAATAAATACTCACTCATTCACTCACTCTGATGTAAATGTTTAGTCCTTTATAGATGGGCTAGAAAGCTGAAATTTTGCATACTGCTGCAACTCAAAGCCAATATCCGAGGAAAAAAACACAAAACAGTAGAAAATGTTTGTAAATGAAAGAATCCATGGTTAAAAGTCGGCCGGTGCAGCCTCGGTCTGCTCACTGCGGGTCACGTGATCCAAGACAATGGACAACAAGACAATGGAAGTGGAATTATTCACTGAATATTGCCATGGCAACAATTTTTATATTCAGCTGTGTGCGCCAATATTTTCATTGCTCTTTAAGCAGCGGCCGAGGAAGCTTGTGCACTGCATACAGTAAGTCGCCCATTTACAGTGTGTCCATGTGTGTCGTTTCAATAGAACATCGTTGAAACATTATGGGACAATAGTCGATTTAAGGCACGCCAGTCCGATATAACGTCATATCTTTGGGAATAAACTGTAAATAAATACTTTCTTGTCCTTTGGTCTCTCTCCCCGTTTACTTATTAAATATGCACATGAAGTCACTTGGTCTCTGAGTGATTTGAGCTGCTCCGATCGCAAGCGGCTTTAGCTATTAATTGTCCGTTAAAGGACAGGTTGGGTTCGGGACAACAATCCCACAATAAAGGTAAAACGTCAATATATGTCATGATGGTAATGCATAAGAGGACTGTGGTGTCATATTGTGGTGTCATATTGTGGTGTCGTATTGTGGTGTCATATTGTAGTGTCGTATTGTAGTGTCGTATTGTGGTGTTGTATTGTCGTGTCAGCTTGTGGTGTTTATTGTAGTGTCGTATTGTGGTGTTGTATTGTAGTGTCATCTTGTGGTGTTTATTGTAGTGTCGTATTGTGGTGTTGTATTGTAGTGTCGTCTTGTGGTGTTTATTGTAGTGTCGTATTGTGGTGTTGTATTGTAGTGTTGTGTTGTGGTGTTGTATTGTAGTGTCATATTGTGGTGTTGTATTGTGGTTTGTATTGTAGTGTCATATTGTGGTGTTGTATTGTGGTGTTGTATTGTAGTGTCATACTGTGGTGTTGTATTGTGGTGTTGTATTGTAGTGTCATATTGTGGTGTTATAGTGTAGTGTTGTATTGTAGTGTCATATTGTGGTGTTGTATTGTGGTGTTGTATTGTAGTGTCGTATTGTGATGTCGTATTGTAGTGTATTGTGGTGTCGTATTGTCGTGCCATATTGTGGTGTCGTATTGTGGTGTCGTATTGTCGTGCCATAGTGTGGTGTCGTATTGTAGTGTATTGTGGTGTCGTATTGTCATGCCATACTGTGGTGTCATTCCTACCCTGTTTCGTTGTTTTTAAAAAAAATTTTAATTTTAGATTTCATCCCACTATGATTTTACAGTTTCTTGAAATTTTTTTTTTTTAGTCGAATATATTTTGGCACTTTTTTCCCCATGCTAATCTGAACAGGGAAATGCACATATTCTGCAGACTTTGTTTTGCGTACCAGTCTGTTATAACACAGGGGTGAAGAAGCCGTGAGGACTTTCATTCCACATTCCCCAAAAAGATGAGAGTTTGAGGAAGCAATGGGTCCAGAAAATGTTGACAGAAAATGTTGTTGTTGTTGACCTCAAACACTTCAAAAAGCACCCAGGAATGGTTCTAGACAAAACGCTGGACTGTTCTGAAGTTGCCAGCAATGAGTCCAGATTTAAATCCCATTGAACACCTGTGGGGAGATCTGAAAACAGCAGTTGGGAGAAGGCACCCTTCAAATCTCGGAGAACTGGAGCAGTTTGCACAAGAAGCGTGGGACAAACTGCCAGTAAAGAGGTGTAGGAAGCTCATTCATGGCTATAGGAAGCGCTTGACTGAAGTTATTTTGTCCAAAGGCCGTGCTACCAAATATTAAGTCTAGGGTGTCAATAATTTTTCAATGGCATTTCTTCTTTTCTGATTTAAAAGGATATATTAAGTTCTGAATCAAAAACAAAGGTTCTGTAATCTTCTACTGTATAAGAGAGCTGTTGGTCTGTCTGTCTGTCCGTGTGTGTGTGTGTCACCATTTTTCTCAGAGATGGCTGAACGGATCTTCGTCAAACTTTCAGAGGTTCATCAGTGAGTGCCTGGGAGTGTTTTAGGCAAAAAAAAAAATCTGAAAAAAGGTTCGTTTGTTGGGATGAATGAATGAATGAATGAACGATGAATGAATAAAATTAAAAAAATCGCTCAATAGTGCCTAAGCCTTTTAAAATTAATGACAGTTATACACAAGTACATAGTCGCATACAACAACAACAACAACAACAACATGCATTTTAAAGGCCATTTCCCTACTAGAGCGGGGGTTAGCCTTGCGGTCCCCATGACAATCTTCTCCATTTTGCCCTATTTTCTCCATCACCCCTTGTTAACCCCCTTGCCCGCATTTCTTCTTCCACCATCTTCAGCCAAGTCTTTCTCGGTCTTCCCCGTCCTCTACTTCCTTCTACATTCATTTCCATCACTCTTCTCAACCAGTCACTTTCATCCTTCCTCAACACATGACCAAACCATCTCAACCTGTTCCTCTTCACAGCATCAATCACAGGCTCTATTCCCATCATCTTTCGCAATTCATCATTTGTCTTCCTCTCTCTCAACGATACTCCGCACATCCGTCGAACCATTCGCATTTCCACCCTTTCCAACCTTCGTTGCTGCTCTACGTTCATTACCCATGTCTCGCTCCCATAAATCATAACACTTCTCACACATGCAGCATACACCTTTCCCTTCAGCTTCAACGACACTCCCCTCATCATCAGCACGCCACTCAGTTCCCGAAACTTCTTCCATGCACATCTCACTCTAGCAACCGTTGCCGAGTCTGATCCACCTTCTCCATTCAGCATGTGTCCGAGGTAGCAAAATGTTTTCACACCTTCCAGCTTCGCGCCGTCTCCAAGATCCAACTGAACATTTCCTCCATCTGCAGCTCCCTCTGTGCACACCTTACATTTGAATGTACCTGCCACACTGGTTAATGACCCTCTCAGACCACTGCATTTTTGATGAACCCACTCAGCGCACATTGTACATTGAATGGAGTTCACCTCGACACCCTTCCTACACACAGCACAGGGCCACTTCCCAGTTCTTTCCACCTCACCACATGCTTTACCACTTGCCATCACCTTCGTCTTTCCGATATTCACCTTCAGACCTTTTGTCTCCATACATTCCTTCCACTTGTTCATCTTTTCCTTCAGTCCATCCATACTTTCCGCAATCAACACCAGATCATCTGCATACAACAACTCCCACAGTAAACCCTCCTTTACGTTCTGAGCCAGCACCTCCATCACAGCTACAAATAGTAGTGGACTTAGTACCGACCCCTGATGCACTCCCGCCTTCACCTCAAACTCACCACTGTTCCCGTCCTTCGTCCTTACAGCTGTGCGTGCTCTTTTGTACATTGCCATTACTACTCTGATCAACCATTCCTCCACTCCTAACTTCCTCAATGCCCATGTCAATACTTTGTGTGGAACCCTATCGAATGCTTTCTCCAGATCAACAAACCCAAGAAACAACTTCTTCCTCTTCTCCATGTACTTCCCCTGCAACTGCCTCACAAGGAAAAGCGCGTCTGTCGTTCCTCTTCCTGGCATAAATCCAAACTGCATTTCGTCGATCTTCACTTTCTTCCTTATCCTCCTCTCCAACACCCTTTCCAATACCTTCATTCCATGCTCCAATAGCTTTATCGCTCGGTACGAGCCACACTCCAGAGGGTCACCTTTCCCCTTGTATAGAGGGACGAGGGTACTCAGTTCCCAATCCACTGGAATGCGGCCTTCTTTCACCACCAGATTACAGATCTCTGTCATTCTCTTCACACCCCAACTTCCTGCTGCCTTCAACATATCTCCCACAACTCCCGTCGGCCCTCCCGCTTTTCTACCCTTCATTGCTTTTATCGCTTCCTCAACTTCCTTCTCAGTTATCTTCTCTGTCGGTCCTAAAACTGGGTTACTCTCTATGTTGCCATCCCATTCATTCTCTGTATTCAACAGCATTTCCATATATCTTTTCCATCTTCCTTTAATTCCATCTGGGTCGACAACGATTTGTCCCACTTCATCCTTCAAGCAACTCACCCCCATCACATCACACCTCTCTTTCGCTATCTGCTTTGCAATCCTGAATACTACTTTCTGACCCTCTTCCGAATCCAAGCGTTCTCCGAACATTTTCCTACATGCCTCCTGCGCCTTTGCTACCTCTTTCTTTGCAGCCTTCCTGGCTGCCTTATAACTTTCATGCTCTGCTGTTTCTGCTCCCGTACCCTTCGCCTTCTGCCACTCCTTGAACTTCTTCCTCTTCTCGTCAATCCTCATTCCAACTTCATCATCCCACCACCATGTTTCCGAGTGCCTCGGTGGTCCTTTTGTCCATCCACATACCTCACCAACGGCTCCCAACAGACTAGCTTTCATTGACATCCAACCACTTTCAAGCTCAACCACATCATCCTCGACCCTACTCAGCCTCTCTTTTAATGCCTCCCTTACTGTCACCTCTTTTAACCTCCACACCTTCATTCTCGGTTGGTACTTCACCCGCCGAGCTCTCCTCGCACCTTTCACCCTTATGTCGCAGACAACCAAGTGGTGCTGTGAAACAGCCTCCTCCCCCGGGATCACCTTTGTGTCCCGGAGGTGCCCCCTATCTCGCCTACGCACCATCAGGTAGTCAGCGGTTGTCGTCGACCCACCTGATGTGTATGTAACAAGCTTATTATCCTCTTTCTGGAACTGAGTATTAAAATCAACAAATCAGCTCCATCAGCAAACTCCAAAATCCTTTCACCTTCTCCATTTCTCACACCATATCCGTAACCCCCATGAACTCCCTCAAAACCATCCATACTCCTTCTCACATGTCCATTTAGGTCTCCTCCTACCACAACAACTTCCTCATCTTTCACGTTTTCCATCAGCTTCTCTATTGCACACCAGAACTTGTCCATCTCTTCATCGCTTCGCATAAAGTCGCATAAAGCAACTTCGACGCGACGATATTCTTCGCATAAAGAATATCACATAGTCGCATGAATAAATACAAAACAATCACCAGACATTTGAACACAAGCAAATCAAACAATTCCAGAAGTGTACTTAGTTGGTAGTTAGTCTTCTTCTTCTTCCTGATCGGCATCACACTTAACTCAGAAACGTGATGAACGGCACATTCACCATCATATATTCAACGAAAAGTACCCCCCCCCCCCCCCCCCCCGCCCAGGACGGGCGTATCGATCAGGGGGATGTATCACGTATCGATCGGATCAGAAAAAGTTCATGCCCCAAATTAAGCAGCCAATCGGGGCTGATCCAAAGGGTTCACAGAGCAGAAAGAGGCGGAGTTACGGGAGCCAGGAACAATAAAAGGCCGTAATTAACATCTCATGATCAGCCTTTTAGGGCTGATCAATCTTCTTCTTGGGGCAAGAGAGCAACGAGCAAAGAGCAAGAGAACCGCATTTGGGTTTAGTCTTTGTCACAAGCATCTGGCTTGGCTCTTTTCAGAGCCAGCCTCTTCTTCCCGAGGTTTCCGTACTCGCTTTCTGCCTGTATGCCTCCCTGTGCTCTCTGGCACTCCCTCTGATCTAGTCAGTGGATGGTGGAGCGCTTGTGGTTTTGTGCTGTGCCGGCGTGATTGAGCTGCCATTCATCTCAGTGCATTGGGTGGGTCACATTTGGACCTTGTGGCTGTCAATGTCTCACACAGTCCCGGAGCATCAACAAATAAACACGAGAGCACATGGGTGCCATTCACCGCAGCATGGGGGAAGCCTACAACCACCAGTAGCGCAGGCTTTACAGCACGTGCAACTACCCAGAGGGGCGTTGCCCGGAACTGTTATACCAGGTCGGGTTGGGGGGGGGGGGGGGGGAGGTGTTCCGTCTTGGCTTCCCCAACTGTCTCTCCCTCTATCCCTGTCAGAATGAATGTAGGCCATATCGTAGAGGTGCTAAGTCACAGTCATATTCGATATTCCAAGGGTTCTCGAGTGCCGCGTATGTGTCTAAGGGGAATTTTTGCTTGTGTTTGAATAATTTGTGATGTACATGTGTGGTT
This sequence comes from Myxine glutinosa, assembly GCF_964187855.1. Taxonomy (NCBI): domain Eukaryota; kingdom Metazoa; phylum Chordata; class Myxini; order Myxiniformes; family Myxinidae; genus Myxine; species Myxine glutinosa. Next base: position 9,573,565 of record NC_136262.1, on the reverse strand, counting down.
GTAAGTACGAATTGTGTGAATAAAAACGTTTAGTCTCTGTCAGTGTGGTGCATTCTGTTTACTAAAGCGGTGGCATTCGGTGGTGCGGAGGTTTGTAGGATAATTCAAAGGGTAAAAGTTATCACGCGATGTTGTAAGCTCGCCCTCCTTAACCAGGTCGTGTGGTTACTTGGTAGGAGCCTTGCTCGAACCTCTGGCTCCACTGGCTTCAGTGCGGCACATCGGCCTGATCGCTTGCTCAAGAGCTGTGGGGTCGACTAGCGCTTCAGATCATACTAACGTGATTTATGGATTCGGAGCAGAATTATCCGGACCGACCGTGGCCACAACAATATAATGCAAACCGTGGTGTCATGCGTTCGTGCATTCAACTGTCTCCCGTTTCCGGCAGCCGCTTCCCGTGCTGCTTTTGAGGAGCTGCACATGCAGGCAAAGCTCAACATCAACCAGAAGAAGAGCACGATACCAAACAAGATGCATTTTAAACATAAAAATACAACATGGAATCAGTTTGCTTAACAGTGAATTAAGAGATGACCTGAGGATTATCACGAAGTTGAACAAACCATGTCAGAGTTGTTAGTAACAGTAGCTTATACAGTACTGAAAGTCTTTGAACAAAGGAGTCAATGCAAGGTGATCATTTAATTAAAGAGAAACCTCTATTTAGCATTGTCACCTAAAATAATGCTTAATAATTAACTTCAGAGATACATAATAAACTTATATTTAATATTCGGTGAACTCGATGACTCGTCCGCTTTGAGTCGAGGAGGTTGACGCGTCAAACCCCGACTGTTGTGAAATAAAACTCAGAGCTCTTCCAAGAAATGAGGCTTTATTGAACTATTTCTCGAACCATCCTACAACACAAGAATGCAGATTATTAGTTCCATAAAGAAAGCAATCAAATCATACATCTCCTAGTTTCCTGCAAGCAGGCATTTACGTACCTGCTAAATCTCAGTAGTCTACAGCACTGGGATACAAAATGCCACCTGATTGTGCAACGAATGGACACAGTTTATATAAGCTCCTTCAAGGTCGTCCCTTCGCGCGGCTCGTCTCTTTGTTCAGCTCGAGACATTACATCATATTTCATCACACTGGCCAAGTTATTAGTTATATCAAAGACTTTTAAAAATGGTGCGCGTTCTCTCCTTGCTTGACGCTCAACATTCAAGAAGGATAGAGCACGGACATGGAGAGAGAGGGAGGAGGAGGGGTTGTGTGGGAGGACGGGGCGGAGGAGAGTGTTTTTAAGGAGCGGTGGATAAGTTTGCTTCTGTGTCCATCCTATTCACCACATTCCTCCCCACACCCATTATTTGTCCAACTCTTCCTCTATTTTGTCCTTCAACTCCACTGTTGGTTTCTCCCATTTCTACTGTTCCTCTTGTCCTGTTGCATCCTGATCCATTCAGTGTTCTTGTTCTTCTATGAGCCTTGACTCTGCATACAAAAACAACTGTCATAGGTTGGAAACCATTGTGCAGGCTTGTTGGGCCAAAGGTTCTTTTTATACAGAATGGTCCATGGAAGGGAAGAAGTCATCGATTATATCGATGGTGATACATACAGTATTGTGAACCGTGGTGTCTGTCCGTGCATTCGTCTGTCTCCCGGTTATGGCGGCTGCTTCCTGCGCTGCATTTGAAAAGCTCAACATTCACTTTTGAAATGACAGGAGAACAGGCACGAGTAATGTTAATGTCAGTTTTTATCTTGTGAGCAGGATATTGTACACCGCTCCTTTCCTATGCCATCTCCAGGCGCTGCGTAACGTCATTGCCGGGCACCGAAGGGGGCTCGGAAATGACACACGCTGAAAGGGAATACTCAGTTTTCACTCCGGTTGTTTGTGTGTTTGTTTTCTTTCTTGTTTGTTTGTCCGGGCGATATCTCAGCCATCCTTTGAGCTGGGAAGCTGAAATTTGGACACAATAGTGAGTAAGTACTTTGTCAAAAAGGATATTTTTTGTTTTTTGATTAATCAATTAATTGATGAGTTACTTCATTATTATATCGATTAATTAAGCACATACATTTCCTTTCTCTTCTGGGCATTATCTC
>NC_136262.1:9523992-9566492 GCF_964187855.1 Myxine glutinosa | reverse complement strand
TGCAAGACCATCTTGGAAGGCCAAGCGGTCTTTGAGATTCCGCATTGGCAAAATTGGATGATGACCAAAAAAACGCATTTGTTTTGACCTTAAAACGCCATTTTGACCTTTAACTCGGATGTGTATGATGTAAATGGAAACACCCCTTCCTTGAAATCCTGTGCAGCTCGGCAATACCGCTGTGCAGCTCATAGAGACTGTATTGGGTGGGAGAGGTGCACAATATTTGATTGATTCCTGAAAGTCCCGACATACAGCTCGGAAATTTATCGTTGGGAAAATGAGAGTGCAGGAAGAAAAAAAACCCTAAATGGTGATTTAGTACTCCGAGGGGGTCTCAGAAACTCTGGGGTACCATTAAAAATTGGGGGCACTAATTGTATAAATAAACCCTATAACATATAAATTGGGGGCACTAATTGTATAAATAAACCCTATAACAGATATAAATTGGGGGCACTAATTGTATAAATAAACCCTATAACAGATGTAAATTGGGGGCACTAATTGTATAAATAAACCCTACAACAGATATAAATTGGGGGCACTAATTGTATAAATAAACCCTACAACAGATATAAATTGGGGGCACTAATTGTATAAATAAACCCTATAACAGATATAAATTGGGGGCACTAATTGTATAAATAAACCCTATAACAGATATAAATTGGGGGCACTAATTGTATAAATAAACCCTATAACAGATGTAAATTGGGGGCACTAATTGTATAAATAAACCCTATAACAGATATAAATTGGGGGCACTAATTGTATAAATAAACCCTACAACATATATAAATTGGGGGCACTAATTGTATAAATAAACCCTATAACATATAAATTGGGGGCACTAATTGTATAAATAAACCCTATAACAGATATAAATTGGGGGCACTAATTGTATAAATAAACCCTACAACAGATATAAATTGGGGGCACTAATTGTATAAATAAACCCTATAACATATAAATTGGGGGCACTAATTGTATAAATAAACCCTATAACATATATAAATTGGGGGCACTAATTGTATAAATAAACCCTATAACAGATATAAATAAGCCTCCTTCCTAATAATTAAAAAAAGAAACACATACAGCATGTTTTCACCAATGGCACCACAGCTGATCGTGGGTGTGTGATCTGCCAAAATGAGCAGTTTCACTCAGGATGAAGAACCAGGAGTCGCTGCTGAGTTTGCACAAAGTTGGTTTCATCATGTCTGTTTGTTTTTGTTTGTTTTTTTGTCTACTTATTTATTTGTGTGTTTGTTTGTTGTCTATTTATTTGTGTGTTTGTTTGTTGCTTGTTTATTTCTTTGTTTATTTTTTTTGATGTTTATTTCTTTGTTTATTTTTTTGATGTTTATTTCTTTGTTTGTTTGTTTATAGGTCTGAGTCATGTGATATGGCTGTTAAGATAGCCTAGAGGTACACACACTCGCCTCTGAGCCGTCTAGCCTGGGTTGGTGTTTCACACCCCGGTGTTTCACAGGCATCAATATGTGTGTCCCTCGGATGGACGTTTAACTGGCAATCCCGTCTGCCACCATTTACTTGGTGGACGTTAAAGACCCCAAGGTGCCTTTCATGAAGAGTAGCCGAGCTGTCAGCCCTTTGTCGATATAGACATAGACAAAATGTATTTGTATATCAACATCTATATCTCTAATAACAGTGTCTATCATTTATCTGCATGGGTTGATAATTATTTTGGATATAAAGGCCGATACTTTTGCATAGTTGTTCCAATGTATCTGTTATATCTGTTATCTGTATTTTAAATTTATGTCTATTTGTAATAAATGTAACTTGGAAGGTCTGTGGAGGATAAGACAAATCTCTAGATGTTGTCTTGTTTGGAAGGACTGTGGAGGATAAGACAAATCTCTAGATGTTGTCTTGTTTGGAAGGACTGTGGAGGATAAGACAAATCTCTAGATGTTGTCTTGTTTGGAAGGGCTGTAGAGGATAAGACAAATCTCTAGATGTTGTCTTGTTTGGAAGGGCTGTAGAGGATAAGACAAATCTCTAGATGTCTTATTTGGAAGGGCTGTGGAGGATAAGACAAATCTCTAGATGTTGTCTTATTTGGAAGGGCTGTAGAGGATAAGACAAATCTCTAGATGTTGTCTTATTTGGAAGGGCTGTAGAGGATAAGACAAATCTCTAGATGTTGTCGTATTTGGAAGGGCTGTAGAGGATAAGACAAATCTCTGGATGTTGTCTTGTTTGGAAGGACTGTGGAGGATAAGACAAATCTCTAGATGTTGTCTTGTTTGGAAGGACTGTGGAGGATAAGACAAATCTCTAGATGTTGTCTTGTTTGGAAGGGCTGTAGAGGATAAGACAAATCTCGAGATGTTGTCTTGTTTGAAAGGACTGTAGAGGATAAGACAAATCTCTAGATGTTGTCTTGTTTGGAAGGACCGTAGAGGATAAGACAAATCTCTAGATGTTGTCTTGTTTGAAAGGACTGTAGAGGATAAGACAAATCTCTAGATGTTGTCTTGTTTGGAAGGACCGTAGAGGATAAGACAAATCTCGAGATGTTGTCTTGTTTGGAAGGTCTGTGGAGGATAAGACAAATCTCTAGACGTTGTCTTGTTTGGAAGGGCTGTAGAGGATAAGACAATTCTCGAGATGTTGTCTTATTTGGAAGGGCTGTAGAGGATAAGACAATTCTCTAGATGTTGTCTTATTTGGAAGGTCTGAAGAGGATAAGACAAATCTCTAGATGTTGTCTTCCTCTCCTGCTTTCCTCTCCATCTTTCCATGGACTTGTTTGCTCATGATCCTTGTCCACATATTCCTTTTTGCTTCATTGATTGAGTGTTGGTCTCTCTCCCTTCTGTTGTTTAACACTTGCATGAACATTTACCTCTGTGTAAAGAAAATGCTCATGTTGTTGCCTCAGCCGAAGGTGAACAGAGGTTATGTTTGCACCCCTGTTTTTGTCTGCCTGTTTGTCTGCGAACAGGATATCTCAAAAAGTTATGGACAGATTCTGGCGAAACTTGGTGGACAGGTTGGGCGAAATTCTTGATTCTTGAAATGATTCTTCACAATTGAGAGATCAAACCGAAAATTGTATGTATCGCATGATATCTCAAATGATGACAAAATCAAAATATATAGCATTACGTACAGTCACGTGAAAAAGTAAGTACACCCCATGTAAAGTTTTGACTTTTTCAACATATTTCAACTTACAGCTATTTGATCTTCATTTCAACAATATTGATAGATAAAGGTGATATAATATAACAAATATCATGAAACATTTACATTTTGTAGTCCATTGTATAATTTAAATAAACATAAATGCAAATTTCGCATGTGGAAAAAGTAAGTACACCCCTACATTTATCACGACTTCAAATATCTAAAATTAGAATCAGGTGCACCAGTTCAGGTGCAAATGATTAGAACATCGTTAGAGAGGATCTTGGAGGAACCTGTCTTATTTACACCTCATACATTTAGTTTGGTTTGCTCTTTTTTTTTTTTTTTTTCTTTTTTTTTTGTATACTGAATCGAGGCTCGTGAAAGAGCTGACATTTACTTCACAAACAAATCAACCAGACAAACAAAATATATAAAAAGAGGGAGCGGAAGACACGAGAATGGGAAGCACACAAACACTTGAGAGCACACAACATTTAAGAGCAGGGAGATGTGTGGGAGGGAGAGGGCTTGGGGGGAGGAGGCGTGGGAAGGGGTGGGGGGGGGGGGGGGGTGAGAGAAGTATAAAACACAAGGACACCAAGGACTTCCAGGACAGAAGTTGGTATTTCAAAAAGTGGAATTGGGGTGAAATTATCGGGGATAGAAAAGATCAAGGTTTTGGATGGGGGAAGATAAGAGATGGTGGTGAACAGCTGTTTTAAAGACCTGGAGGGTGGAGTGGGATTGAAGAGAGTGAGGGAGTTTGTTCCAGAGGCGAGAGAAAAGAGGAATGAAGGAATGAAGGTGAGCAGAGAGTCTTGATTTTGGCAGTTTAACCATAAGAGGGTTGCAGGCAGATCTTGTGCGACCTGTAGGAATATTTGCGGGACAGAGCCCAGAGAGAGCTGGGGGGGCAAGGCCAGAAAGGAGTCGGTAGAAGACGGAAAGACCACCAACCTGTCTGCGGTGAGTGAGTGAGAGGCCCTTGGAGTTAGCTTCATCGCAGGAGATTCCAATGATTCTGAATGCTTTGCTTTCAACAGCTTGAAGACGAGCTAGGTGTGAGGCAGGAGCACCAGCCCAGAGGGGAGAGCAGTATTCCATTGAGCTGCGGATGAAAGCCTTGTACGTGGTGAGGAGCTCAGGTGTGCCAAGGAAGGACTTCACACGACGGAGGATGCCCAGTCGGCGACTGGCTTTGGAGGCCAGATTTGAAATGTGGTTTTCCCAGGAAAGATCATGGCAGATAGTGAGACCCAAAAGTTTGAGTGACAGAACTTCTTGGAGAGGATTATTCAGAAAGTAGATGGGAGGGTTGTCCAGTCGGTCTTTTCGGAGAGACATCGTAAGAGTGTGAGATTTGTCAGGATTGAAAGACATGTTCCACTTGTTTGCCCAGTCTGTGATTTTGTCGAGGTCTGCAGAGAGTGAGGAGGCTGCAGACTGCCGATCTGAGGGATGAAGAATGGAGCGACAGAGAGTAGAGTCATCAGCAAAGAGATAGAGAGGATTTTCAAGAGAGTCGGAGAGATCATTGATGAAGACCAGAAAAAGCACAGGGCCCAGAACACTGCCTTGGGGAACTCCAGCCTGAACAGGAAAAGGAGATGAGAGAAACACATTCAGGGCCACACGTTGACTACGACTAGAGAGGAAGTCCGCCAGCCATGCGTAGAGATTTCCATGGATACCAACAGAGGAGAGTTTGGTGAGCAGAGCGGGGTGCCAGACCGTATCGAAGGCACGTGATATGTCAAGGGAGACAGCTCTAATTTCCTGTTTGGCATTGAGGACCTCCATCCATTGCTGAGAAAGCAGTAGCAGCATGTCCAGAGTAGAGTGACCAGGTCTGAAACCAAATTGATGATCAGAGATCAAGCCATTGGAGAAGAGGAAAGATTTCATATCTGAAGCAATGATGGATTCCATGACTTTACTGATAATTGAGAGAAGGCTGATTGGTCTGTAGTTGCTGGGATCTGTTTTTGCACCTTTTTTGTGCAAAGCGGTGATGTTGGCAGATTTCCAAGCAGATGGCAGATGACCTTGAGCAAAAGAGAGTGTGAAGAGAACAGAGAGAGGGAGTGAAAAAGCGGAAGAATAAGATTTTAGGACCCGTGGGCTGATGCCGTCAGGTCCAGTTGCAGAATCAGAGTCGAGGGTTGACAGAAACTTTTCCACCTTGTCAGTGAGGAAAGGACACAGAGTTGTTGTTGAAGTGTGTGGCATCACCATGCCGAGATCAAAAGAGCTCTCTGAGGCCTTCAGAAAGAAGGTTATAGATGCCTACGAGTCTGGGAAGGGATTTAAAAAGATCTCCAAACAATTTAAAATCAATCATTCGACTGTCCGGAAGATCATCTACAAGTGGAGAAGATTCCAAGCAACTGCCAACTTGTTCAGGCCAGGCCGCCCCAGCAAGTTCAGCCCGAGAGCAGACCGCAAGATGCTGAAAGAAGTCTCTAAGAACCCCAGAATGTCATCGCGGGACCTACAGGTAGCTCTTGCCACTGTTGATGTCAAAGTGCACGAGTCTACCATTAGAAAGAGGCTGCACAAATTTGATCTACATGGGAGGTGTGCCAGGAGGAAACCTTTGCTGTCCAGAAAGAACATCAGGGCAAGACTAAAGTTTGCCAATGAACACCTAGGCAAAGACCAGCACTTCTGGAACAATATGCTCTGGACAGATGAGTCAAAGGTAGAGCTATTTGGCCACAGTACCAGAAGACATGTTTGGCGAAAACCAAAGACAGCATTTGACCACAAGACCCTGATACCAACTGTAAAGCATGGTGGTGGAAATATTATGGTTTGGGGCAGCTTTGCTGCATCAGGGCCTGGGGAGCTCACTATCATAGAATCCACTATGAATTCTTCATTGTACCAGAGGGTGCTTGAGGATAATGTGAGGCCATCTGTCGGAAAGTTGAAGCTCAACCGAAGGTGGACCTTGCAACATGACAATGACCCTAAACATACCAGTAAATCCACCAAGGAATGGCTGAAAAGAAAGAAATGGAGGGTTCTGGAATGGCCAAGTCAAAGCCCGGATCTAAATGCCATCGAGTCGTTGTGGGGGGATTTGAAACAAGCTGTGCATGCAAGAAACCCCTCAAACATCGCACATCTGAAAGAATTCTGCATGGAGGAGTGGGCAAAAATTTCTCCCAGTCGATGTCAGAGACTGGTAGACAGTTATAAGAAACGCCTACTTGAGGTTGTTTCTGCCAAAGGGGGCAATACCACCTATTAGAGCCAAGGGTGTACTTACTTTTTCCACATGTGAAATTTGCATTTATGTTTATTTAAATTATACAATGGACTACAAAATGTAAGTGTTTCATGATATTTGTTATATTATATCACCTTTATCTATCAATTTTGTTGAAATGAAGATCAAATAGCTGTAAGTTGAAATATGTTGAAAAAGTCAAAACTTTACATGGGGTGTACTTACTTTTTCACGTGACTGTATAGTTATGGATGGTTTATGACAAAACTAGGTGGTTGATTTGGTTTGGCGACAAGAACAAGCCGATTCGATTTTGGTTCAGGTCCGAATCCAGATCCGTCCTATCAATGAGATACAAAACTTAAACTGTTCAGCCAGGTGGAGGTGTGTTCTCTACTGAGTGCTGTTGTAGTTCTATTTTGCACCCTGGGTGACATTTATTAATTTTCTTCCCTGCTGTTCTTGTTTCAACTTGTACAGAACACTTTTAAGCATTTTATGTTCATAACTATCAAATACAACCCATCGTAACTTTATGTTCATAACTATCAAATTCGCTGACGGGAATATTAAGAGAGGGGGGGGGGGGGGGAAGAGAGAAGGAGTAGAGAGGAGAGGGGTAGAGGGGCATGTAAGTGTATGTGGTGACGGAGAGTGGAGGTGAGAGAGGGGAGGAAGGAGAGAGAAGAGGGAAGAGGAGGGGCAGAGGGACGAGGAGGGGGAGAGAGAGAGGAGGGGATGCGCAGCAGAGGGGAGTGGGAGAGAGGAGGGAAGGTGGGATAGAGGAGGGAATGGGGGGAATTTGGGGTAGATGGGAGGGGGGAAAGGGGGAGAGAGAAGAGGGGAGGCTGGAGGGGAGGAGGGAGGAGGGAAGTGGGGGTGGGGGGGATAGAGGAGGGAATGGGGTCTGGGGGAGCAGTGGAGGGGAGGGGAGAGTAGGGAGAAGGGAAGGATTAGGGTTATCTAGATGGCATGTTACCTAATCTAACCTAATATATATATGTGCTCCAAATAAACGGTTTTATCACCTTAACATTGTCTTGAATGTCAATTTGTAATTTTATTATCAAAAGCGCCAATCGCTGTAATAACAAACGTCGTCAATTACAACACTGTCAACAAACATCGCGGAGTGCAGGAGTGGAGGGAAGGGAGCAGGAGGAGGGTTGAACATGGCCAGGAGGAGGGGTTAGGGGGGAGCAGGATGATTGGGAGAGGGAGCAGGAGGAAGGGCTGTCGAGGATGAGACAAATCTTCCATTACCATTCCATTACAAATGAGCTTGAAGAGCACTTGCCAAGTGGCTTAAGCACTCAAGCTAGCACTCGAACGAAACGGGAAGCTAATTGATCGTAGAACATACCCCAGGAGGATTGGGTGTGGGAGTTAACTTTCCGATGTTAACTTTCCCAAGATGAAGGGTCCCCAGCCGGTGCTCCTCAGGCACCATTGTTAATCAGACGTGTGTGAACACCATTGTGCCACACTGCAGGTCTCTCTCAAAATACCACCCGTTGTTCGCAAATTCCACCCTTCACTGAATATGGAGAAGGAGGGATCTTCTCCTTTATAAATTTTATGGCGTTTCCAGAGCTGCAAGGCTCGATATACATTGCTCGCCCAGACATAACACCAATGAACAAAGAAGCATTTATCGAAAACTAGACGACACTTAGGTATATATTAATGTATTTATAGTTATATGTAATGAAAGTAGATCACACAAAAAGGCAAAAAAAAAGACTGTTTATGTAATTGCTGAAAAAAGTACCCCCTGGTGATTGTATCACCATGGCTTGCAAAAACAACTTGTAGAGCGGCGATCCCGCTGGTTAATTATTTTTGTTGCAATCAATGAAGTTACACTTTCTGCACATTCCTTAATGTTTCCTTCACTCAATATTATTGTCTGAACAGTAGAAAAGGTTCAGTGTTATAATTTGCTTAAATAAATACACTTAGTTATAACAATCGTAATTTCTTAAAATTGTCAGATTTCTCTCCAGATTTGATACTTAACGTATTTTGTCCACGAGATCCGATCCTCAAATCCGAAATAATATTTTGATTATATACTTAAATTATTGTATGAGAGTAGATCAGTTTTCCAAGGGAAGGCATTTTTGAGCAGGCCCAAAAAGCTTAAGACCCCTCTGAGGGATAGCAGACTAACCAAGGATAAACCCTGTTTTTGTTTTAACTAAATAATCCATTTATTTATCTTCAAAAGGGGTGTTTATATTTATACAAATACCCAGTTTTCATTTATGCATTCCATTGGAGTACCCTGAGTGTGCATGCAACCTTTGGGGCCGCTAGGTTTCATGGTTTTGGAGTTATGGAGGAGACACACTGACTGACTAACTGACTGCCACACATTGTCTTTTATTATTACGAGCATGACTCGGCGCGCTCCGCGCGCCTCACCACGTGTGGTTTCAGAGGGATAGGCCTCTTTGACCATGTCTGCTTTCTCAAGCAGTGAGGGATGGCGGGAATGGTGGGTGGGGGTTAGTGGTGGTGATGAGAATGATTGAGGGGGGATGGGGGTGAGCGGCCAAAATTGGGTCTTCAGTGACTTTTGGGTCTTCAGGGTATTTTGGTTATTTGGGGTCTTCAGGGTCTTTTGGGTCTTTGGGGTATTTTGTTTCTTCGGAGTCTTTAAGGGCCTTTTGGATCTTCAGGGTGTTTTTGGTCTTCAGGGTATTTTGGGTATTTAAGGGTCTTTGAGGTCTTTTGGGTCTTCAGGGTATTTAAGGGCTTGCTCTATTATAATAAGATACATTGTGATGATTCCCAAATGACTGATGGACTACCCTGTATCTGAGAGTGGAGGCTATGAATATAGAAAATAATAAAACCAGCTGACATGTCAACTGAATAATAGTTGTGTGATCCAGTGGTCAATAATCTACGGGGCGCACCAAAGACTTGAGGTATGCCCTTGAGCGCTGGGATGCAATGAAATGATACACTAAGGTAGGTAGAAACCACACTCTGATCACAGGGTGGTGTGGCCTGTTGAGTCGGATTACAGGGTGGTGTGGTCTGCTTAGTTGGATCACAGGGTGGTGTGGCCTGAATAACTGAGGAATTAAGATAGCCAATTACACCATTACCTTGCCAAACAAAATATTCCATGCCAAACTCGAGTTAGTCGGGCAATGTGTAAACCAAGGGAGTTAGCTGAAGTGTGTCATTCTTTGAATGTCTCTGAGCATACATACATACAGCAGTTGAAATACTTGGTTTGAATGTGGAACAAAGGACGATTAAACAAAGGCCGATGAGGAGATGCAACGGATGCGGACCTCAATGGTTTGATTGGGCACAGACGCAGGGACAGAAAGGGCACAAATGACATTTGCTCATACCGGAAGCCGGATAGTTGGCTCAAGACCACACAATGGTGCTGTCTGCAAAGCACGTGTGCGGGCGCACAGGATTTGCTTCCTTCTGGGAAAGATTTGGTTTACATATTATTGAAGAGTGAGAGGTGTGAAGCGGGGGTCCCAAAGAGTAAGAGGTGCGAAAGCGGGGGTCCCGAAGAGTGAGAGGTGTGAAGCGGGGGTCCCAAAGAGTAAGAGGTGTGAAGCGGGGGCCCCGAAGAGTGAGGTGTGAAGCGGGGGTCCCGAAGAGTGAGAGGTGCGAAAGCGAGGGTCCCAAAGAGTGAGAGGTGCGAAAGCGGGGGTCCCGAAGAGTGAGAGGTGTGAAGCGGGGGTCCCGAAGAGAGAGGTGTGAAGCGGGGGTCCCAAAGAGTGAGAGGTGCAAAAGCGGGGGTCCCGAAGAGTGAGAGGTGTGAAGCGGGGGTCCCAAAGAGTAAGAGGTGTGAAGCAGGGGTCCCGAAGAGTGAGAGGTGTGAAGAGGGGGTCCCGAAGAGTGAGAGGTGTGAAGCGGGGGTCCCGCAGAGTGAGAGGTGTGAAGCGGGGGTCCCGAAGAGTGAGAGGTGTGAAGAGGGGGTCCCGAAGAGTAAGAGGTGTGAAGCGGGGGTCCCGAAGAGTGAGAGGTGTGAAGCGGGGGTCCCAAAGAGTAAGAGATGTGAAGCGGGGGCCCCGAAGAGTGAGAGGTGTGAAGCGGGGGTCCAGAAGAGTGAGAGGTGCGAAAGCGGGGGTCCCAAAGAGTGAGAGGTGCGAAAGCGGGGGTCCCGAAGAGTGAGAGGTGTGAAGCGGGGGTCCCGAAGAGTGAGAGGTGTGAAGCGGGGGTCCCGAAGAGAGAGAGGTGCAAAAGTGGGGGTCCCGAAGAGTGAGAGGTGTGAAGCGGGGGTCCCAAAGAGTAAGAGGTGTGAAGCGGGGGTCCCGAAGAGTGAGAGGTGTGAACAGGGGGTCCCGAAGAGTGAGAGGTGTGAAGCGGGGGTCCCGCAGAGTGAGGTGTGAAGCGGGGGTCCCGAAGAGTGAGAGGTGCGAAAGCGGGGGTCCCGAAGAGTGAGAGGTGTGAAGCGGGGGTCCCGAAGAGTGAGAGGTGTGAAGCGGGGGTCCCGAAGAGTGAGAGGTGTGAAGCGGGGGTCCCGAAGAGTGAGAGGTGTGAAGCGGGGTACCTGCAAACAGGGAAGGGTTGTATTGGATTCATTGTTTCTCTTGATAACGTTGCGTTGACTTTTGATGTGCAGCAGTTGTAATGGCATGGAAGCATCTTTCCGTTCCTGAAGTTGCATGTTTGTTTCATTATTTTAGGTTGGAGAACATTACAACGACTTTAAACAAAAAATACAAAACACCGAGGCTCATGGAAGAGCGAGCAGACATTGGGTACAAGGCAACGGACTGACCCAGTGGGACACCAGCCTGATACTAAACATGAGAATCAATGGACAAGAAATGAGAGAGAGAAGATGAGGGGATGAAGTGAGGAGACAGAGTAACCCACAAGAAGAGGGGTTGGGTGAGGTATCCCATCATGGTTAATGAGGGTCGAAAAGGCTTCAGGGAATGGATCATGTGGTTGATGTGACATGGACCATTGTGTAAACTTTGCTTCATTTAACTCCATACGGGGATTTGAGGGGAAGAGGAATGAGAGGGGAAACTTGGGATTGCTGGAAAATTGTAAATATCATTCGATGAATAAGATCAGGGGTTCGGTATATAATCAGTATGGAGGGGTTGTACATACCTCCTCGTGCTTCAGTACATACCCCCTCGTGCTTCATAATCAGTATGGAGGGGTGGTACATACCCCTTCGTGCTTCAGTACATACCCCCTCGTGCTTCAGTACATACCCCCTCGTGCATCATAATCAGTATGGAGGGGTGGTACATACCCCCTCGTGCTTCAGTACATACCCCCTCGTGCATCATAATCAGTATGGAGGGGTGGTACATACCCCCGCGTGCTTCATAATCAGTATGGAGGGGTGGTACATATACCCCCTCGTGCTTCAGTACATACCCCCTCGTGCATCATAATCAGTATGGAGGGGTGGTACATACCCCCTCGTGCTTCATAATCAGTATGGAGGGGTGGTACATATACCCCCTCGTGCTTCAGTACATACCCCCTCGTGCATCGTAATTAGTATGGAGGGGTGGTACATACCCCCTCGTGCTTCAGTACATACCCCCTCATGCATCATAATCAGTATGGAGGGGTGGTACATACCCCTTCGTGCTTCAGTACATACCCCCTCGTGCATCATAATCAGTATGGAGGGGTGGTACATACCCCCTCGTGAATCATAATCAGTATGGAGGGGTGGTACATATACCCCCTCGTGCTTCAGTACATACCCCCTCGTGCATCGTAATCAGTATGGAGGGGTGGTACATACCCCCTCGTGCTTCATAATCAGTATGGAGGGGTGGTACATATACCCCCTCGTGCTTTAGTACATACCCCCTCGTGCATCGTAATCAGTATGGAGGGGTGGTACATACCCCCTCGTGCTTCAGTACATACCCCCTCGTGCATCATAATCAGTATGGAGGGGTGGTACATACCCCCTCGTGCATCATAATCAGTATGGAGGGGTGGTACATACCCCCTCGTGCATCATAATCAGTATGGAGGGGTGGTACATACCCCCTCGTGAATCATAATCAGTATGGAGGGGTGGTACATACCCCCTCGTGAATCATAATCAGTATGGAGGGGTGGTACATACCCCCTCGTGCATCATAATCAGTATGGAGGGGTGGTACATATACCCCCTTGTGCTTCAGTACATACCCCCTCGTGCATCGTAATCAGTATGGAGGGGTGGTACATACCCCCTCGTGCTTCAGTACATACCCCCTCGTGAATCATAATCAGTATGGAGGGGTGGTACATACCCCCTCGCATCTACTCCATACTGAAAACAGTAAAAATAAACAATAAAGGTAGGGATGACAACAGGAAGAGAGACATTTTGATACAACATAATAAAGCAGAAGAGGCGTATGTCAACAGGTTGGACAGCCAACAACACTGTAAATGCAGACAGAAACAAAAAACATTACAGGTAGACAGGTAAAGGTCAGCAAGAATGGAATTGATCATGAGTCAACATGGAAAACAACTTGAGATGGCAGGAGGTCACCATGTTGGAGGCGATGACAAGATTGATGCATCCCCAGAGATGATTCCACAGAGAGAAGAAAAGCGAGACAAAATGAAGGTGAGCAGGGACTCCATACTTGGAAAGTGCATCAATGAAGGTGAGCAGGGACTCCATACTTGGAAAGTCCATCAATGAAGGTGAGCAGGGACTCCATACTTGGAAAGTGCATCAATGAAGGTGAGCAGGGACTCCTTCCTTGGAAAGTGTACCACTGAAGGTGAGCAGGGACTCCATACTTGGAAAGTGTATCAATGAAGGTGAGCAGGGACTCCATACTTGGAAAGTGTATCAATGAAGGTGAGCAGGGACTCCATACTTGGAAAGTGCACCACTGAAGGTGAGCAGGGACTCCATACTTGGAAAGTGCATCAATGAAGGTGAGCAGGGACTCCTTCCTTGGAAAGTGCATCAATGAAGGTGAGCAGGGACTCCATACTTGGAAAGTGCATCAATGAAGGTGAGCAGGGACTCCATACTTGGAAAGTGCATCAATGAAGGTGAGCAGGGACTCCATACTTGGAAAGTGTACCACTGAAGGTGAGCAGGGACTCCTTCCTTGGAAAGTGTATCAATGAAGGTGAGCAGGGACTCCATACTTGGAAAGTGTACCACTGAAGGTGAGCAGGGACTCCTTCCTTGGAAAGTGTATCAATGAAGGTGAGCAGGGACTCCATACTTGGAAAGTGCATCAATGAAGGTGAGCAGGGACTCCATACTTGGAAAGTGCATCAATGAAGGTGAGCAGGGACTCCTTCCTTGGAAAGTGCATCAATGAAGGTGAGCAGGGACTCCATACTTGGAAAGTGCATCAATGAAGGTGAGCAGGGACTCCATACTTGGAAAGTGCATCAATGAAGGTTGAGGTTGCAGGATGAATCTGTGCAAACTGGCAGACCAAAACGGGCACTGAATGAGACGGGCCTTGAGGCAGTGCAGGACCACATGACCACTATCTTAACCAATGGTGTGAAGGAAGTTGTTGCTGCACTTCATCCTCCCGGTGACCACTTCACCTGTAGGGCTTTACGTTGCGCTTTCTCCCGAGGTTTAAGATAACATACAAGAGCACCCGCTCAAATAGTCGAGACATACCTTCAATGTACTGCAGTTTAACACTTTGTGTACTGTTCAGAGTTTGTCATCTAAGGAAGGACTTCATTCTGTGAAGAACTTGATGATTCCCAACCCTGGAGGGCTTGGAGTTGTGATTGGTCCAAAACAGGAAATTTCAGATTATAAGACCAACAACCTCCAGGGAGTGTACTTCTGCCGATGGTTGACAGCAGAAGGGAACTGAAAGGTTAGGCACATAATCGAGTTACAATCTGGCTTTCCATAATTTAAATCCATTTGCCAGGTTGTTAACTTAATAGACCCCGCCATGCCTCTCTGCCCCACCCAGGAAGTAGGAGACGGGTGTTGTAATCGCTTCTGTGTTTGTTTGCCTGTCCACCTGTCTGTCCGGGCCATAACTTTTTTTAACCATTTGAGCTTTTGTCATCAAATGTTTAACACATTTACTACGAGAATATGGAGAACACAAATTAATAAAATGTACAAATATATATATTTTTCAGCTGTTGTTTTCGTCAGGTTTAGTTGGAGTACAAAGCGGACGAGCTTTGCATTTTGAAAAATACTTTAAATTTTTTATGCCTCCGGCGACTCATGTTTTCGGGTTATCCGTCCGGCTGTCTGTCTGTCTGTCTGTCCATACATCCATAGGTTTCATGATGGGTTTTTTTATTATAACGACGAAAAGCACCCACTCCCTACAGGAGCTGCCAGGGGCCACGATATGTCATGCTATTACTAATAGCCCGGAGAGCAGCAGGAGATGGGTTTTGCAATCACTTTTGTGTGTGTGTGTGCTAGTGCGTGTGTGCTAGTGTGTGTGTGCCAGTGCATGTGTGCTAGTGCGTGTGTGCTAGTGTGTGTGTGCGCCAGTGCATGTGTGCCAGTGCGTGTGTGCTAGTGCGTGTGTGCTAGTGCGTGTGTGTGCCAGTGCATGTGTGCTAGTGCATGTGTGCTAGTACATGTGTGCTAGTGTGTGTGTGCCAGTGCGTGTGTGCTAGTGCGTGTGTGCCAGTGCGTGTGTACTCGTGCGTGTGTGTGCCAGTGCATGTGTGCTAGTGCGTGTGTGCTAGTGCGTGTGCGCTAGTATGTGTGTGCCAGTACATATGTGCTAGTGCGTGTGTGCTCGTGCGTATGTGCTAGTGCGTGTGTGCTCGTGCATGTGTGATTGTGCGTGTGTGCTTGTGCGTGTGTGCTAGTGCATGTGTGCTAGTGCGTGTGTGTGCTAGTGTGTGTGTGTGTTAGTGTGTGTGTGTGCTAGTGCGTGTGTGCTAGTGTGTGTGTGTGTGCTAGTGCATGTGTGCTAATGTGTGTGTGCTAATGCGTGTGTGTGTGTGTGTGTGTGTGTGTGTGTGTGTGTGTGTGTGTGTGTGTGTGTGCTAGTGCGTGTGTGCTAATGTGTGTGTGCTAGTGCATGTGTGCTAGTGCATGTGTGCTAGTGCATGTGTGTGCTAGTGCGAATGTGTGCTCGTGTGTGTGTGCCAGTGCGTGTGTGCTAGTGCGTGTGTGATAGTGTGTGTGTGATAGTGCATGTGTGTGCCAGTGCATGTGTGCTAGTGCATGTGTGTTAGTGTGTGTGTGTGCCAGTGCATGTGTGCTAGTGCGTGTGTGCTAGTGCGTGTGTGTGCTAGTGCGTGTGTGTGCTAGTGCGTGTGTGTGCTAGTGAGTGTGTGTGCTTGTGCATGTGTGCTCGTGCGTGTGTGCTAGTGAGTATGCTAGTGCGTGTGTGCTAATGCGTGTGTGTGCTAGTATGTGTGTGTGTTTGTGTGTGTGTGTGTGTGTGTGTGTGTGTGTGTGCGTGTGTGTGTGTGCTCGATATAACTTTATCTTTTCCAGGGACAACCATTATCCAAAGAAAGATGTATGGATGGTTTCACATAATAATATTTTATGATCATCCCTACATCCCTGTACAATTTTTATAATGTTTTTATTACTTGTACATACATACACATGCCTATACATACATACATACATACACACATACACACACATGCATACATACACACATACACACACATAAAGTCGTGGCCAAAAATATTGGCACCTTGCACTTTTTCAAATAACTCACAATTTTCTCTAAAAATAAGTTGAAATTGACAAAAGTATTTGGTCTCCACAGTTCTTTATTTCACTGTTAAATTTACAGAACCTTTATTTTTTTTTTATTCAGAACTTAATATGTCCTTTTGAGCCTGCCGTTGGCTTAGCGGTTAGGGTGCTGGCTTGGGATCTTAGGATCCTGGGTTTAAATCCCGGTCAATCGCTGAATTAACACCAGGGGGGTCGACTCAGCCTGTCAGTCTTCCGAGGTCGGCAAAGTGAGTACCAGTTCACTGGTAATTCCTTGTGTGTCGCAAGAGGTGACTAACAGGGTTGGCGGCAGGAAGGGCATCCGGCCATAAAACATTGCTTCAAAAAAGGGACCACGGTGCCCGAAAAAGGCCAACCTGCGCTCTGCAGGGAAAAATGGCCTCTAAAGATGGTTCAACTTAATATATCCTTTTAAATCAGAAAATAAAAAGAAATGGCATTGACAAAATTATTGACACCCAAGACTTAATATTTGGTAGCACGGCCTTTGGACAAAATAACTGCAGTCAAGCGCTTCGTATAGCCATGAATGAGCTTCCTCCACCTCTTTACTGGCAGTTTGTCCCACGCTTCTTGTGCAAACTGCTCCAGTTCTCCGAGATTTGAAGGGTGCCTTCTTCCAACTGCTGTTTTCAGATCTCTCCACAGGTGTTCAATGGGATTTAGATCTGGACTCATTGCTGGCCACTTCAGAACAGTCCAGCGTTTTGTCTTGAACCATTTCTGGGTGCTTTTTGAAGTGTTTTGGGCCATTGACCTGCTACAAGACCCATGACCTTCGACAGAGACCCAGCTTTCTGACACTGGGTTGAACATTGCAATCCAAAATGCCTTGGTAATCTCCTGATTTCATGATGCCATGCACACATTCAAGGCACCCAGTGCCAGGGGCAGCACAGCAACCCCAAAACATCACTGAACCTCCATGTTTGACTGTCGGGAAGGTTGTCTTTTCTTTGAAGGCTTCATTTTGTTTTCTGTAAACATAGAGATGATGTGCTTTACCAAAAAGCTCTAATTTGGTCTCATCTGTCCACAGGACATTCTCCCAGAAGGATTTTGGCTTGTTCAGGTGTGTTTTGGAAAACTCCAGTTGGACTTTCTTATGTCTCTCTCTCAGCAGTGGGGTCCTCCTGGGTCTCCCACCATAGAAACCCCTTTCATTGAGTTGGTGACGGGTGGTTCGAGTTGAAACTGTCGTACCTTGTGTCTGAAGGTCAGCTTGAATCTGTTTGGCAGTTGATCGAGGTGCTTTCTCCACCATTCGACAATCCTTTCCTGCAATATTTGATCAAGTTTTCTCTTGCGGCCACGTCCAGGGAGGTTGGCTACAGTGCCATGGGCATTAAACGTCCTGATAACATTACCTACGGTGGACACAGGCCATTAATATTTTCCGGGCCGTTTTCAGGTTTCTGTGTGGAAAAAGCTAAGATTTAGTCATCTTTTCAGCTTTTTTTTGTTTTATTCCACTGCAAACCAAAGAAATACAAATGTGGATACCAAAATATTTTTTAATTTCAACAATTTTCAGGAAGAAATGGTGAATTATTTGAAAAAAGTGCAGGGGTGCCAATATTTTTGGCCACGACTGTACCTACACATGCATACATAGATACATACACACATACAAACACACATTCATACATACACACACAAATACACACACACATACATACATACATACATACATACATACATACATACACACATTCATACACACTTACATACACACACATTCACATACATACATACATACACACACACATACATACATACATACATACATACACACCTACATACACACATTCACATACATACACACACACACACACACACACACACATACATACATACACACATACATACACACACATTCACATACATACATGTGCACTTGCGTCATTATATATTATAGATTATCTTTCATTATTGTTTCCGCATCAGCCAGCACCCAAGGAATTCTGACACAAGATAGGAAAGGCTTGCTAAGTGCATAGAAGATTTTCTGGAGAGGAAGAGAAGTGATTGATGTAAAGCGGAAGGAGGGAATAATCCAGGATGCTGCTTTGAAGGACATCATCCTACAACGGGAAAAGCAGGAGATGAAACAAATTTCCATCTGGAGCAACACTGCTTGTCTGCTTGGAGGAGAGTTAAAGTGACGACCCTGGCGACCATTGATGGACTGATTGATGAGCAAAGCTGGATGACAGGTGGTGTCAGAAAATATCCAGAAAGATAATTTATAGATTGATGGAAAAGATCAAAGAAAAAAAACTTCCTCTATGAAAGTTAATGAAATGTCCTTCACGTCTGGATAGAGATTTTTCACTGATAAATCACTCCGTTATGTTATGTGGCCAATTTTACTCTATTTTGCTCCACATAGTTGAAGAAGAGGTTAAATGCAATACAACACCTTGTCAGGATATTAAGTTTCACTTGTCGGGTTGCGTGAATGAAGCAAAAACATGCCCAAAACTGATTATCTATCTATAATTCCAGTAATCTCTGTGTGTATGTTTGTTTGTATGTTTGTATGTTTGTATGTTTGTCTGTGACCGCTGTTTCTCGACAACCACGGGTCCGATATACTTTAAACTTGCCAGGTATATTGCTGGGGACCCGAGGATGTGCCTTTTCAAGGTTTCATATTAATTGGACAATTACTTACCGAGCTATGTCCAAAAAACGATTCAACCAATCAGAGAGCAGCGAGCTATCGCGTGTGCCGAACGTGGCGAACACACTCTGCCTCGGACGGCACATTTGAGAGCGTATTCATTTATTTCACGTTGGAAAACTATGTTGCCGTTAAACTATGTTTTAAAACTAATTAAAACTACTATCTATAATTCCACGGGTCCGATAAAAAACACCGTACTCGCAAGCCGTTCGCTTTGGACCAAACCATTTCATGTAAATAGAGGGGGGGGATTGTCACCACTCGCAAGCCGTTCGCTTTGGACCAAACCATTTCATGTAAATAGAGGGGGGGGATATAATTTTAGATATATATATAGTACGGGCATGCCCTAGTAATTCAAAACACCTCACTGCACTGGAAAACGTGGGGACAGGAATACTGTACCGTAAAGGGTTGGGACTTGCACATAGATATATACACACATATACACACATACTCACACATACATACATACATACATACATACATACATACATACATACATACATACATACATCCACATACATCCACATACATCCACACATGCAATGAAATACCCTCTCCCCCCTGAAGGGGGCGCGACACGATACACATTTACATAGAGAATTTGCGTCATCATTCCCCCCTATCCCTCCCCCCCCCCCCCCCCAGACCACCGGCTAAGATAAAAAAAAACCACCCCTATACACTAATTGGGGTCATGCTGATCCTATGTAGCAAGTCTGGATGTAATTGGGCCAGAACTGTAGGAGGAGAAGCACAACAAACAAACTGGTCCGCGAATTATAGTAAGGATTTGTCAATTACATCTTGTGTTGGTCTTGGCCTTTCTTCATGCCATTTTACCATTGCTCATTGCATGTGTCTGAACTTGTCCAGCCAATTGTACCTCTCCACTGCAACTTGACATTCCTTGAATTTTTTTAAACACACTCCTCTGATGTTAATAATTTCCACCCCCAGTATCGTCCATCCTTTGTCTTGTCTTGCATCATGACATATATATATATATATATATATATATATATATATATATATATATATATATATATATTGTGAGAAACAACCTTGTTCTCACCAAATTAGTGCCCCGCCCACCACGTCACGTGACCTCCTTTCAGCCTCACGCGATTGGGTGGCTATTCGGCACGCGATTGGTGGAGGGTGAGAGAGCGGGCCGCCATCTTGTGCGACGGACGTGGCTCGAAGGCGTCGAGTGGAAAATAGAAAAACGGGGATTTTTTAAGCCTCACGACAGCCGAGTTGTGCTGATCGTTTATAGTTCTGTATTTTAAGAGTGAGTAACTCCGGAAGAGAACGAGTGATTCCCGGAT
This sequence comes from Myxine glutinosa, assembly GCF_964187855.1. NCBI lineage: Eukaryota > Metazoa > Chordata > Myxini > Myxiniformes > Myxinidae > Myxine > Myxine glutinosa. Next base: position 9,546,360 of record NC_136262.1, on the reverse strand, counting down.
ATCGTAGATTGGAACTGTGAGTCATATTGCCTGTGTCGTGTTTGGAGCTTCTGGTGCCGACAGTTCCTGCAGGCTTTGTGCTGTGTATTCCACTCTGTTACCATCCATTGTTGTTGAGATCGAGCCAATAAATCATCGTGCCTACCCCTAGAGGCCGGTTAAAACACAGTTGTGTTTATTGAGTTCTCTTTGTCCACCCCGTGGACTACTTGAAGCCCGGACATTAACGTCAGTATTCCGGGCTGGAAGCATTTAACAGCCGGGATCGCGACAAATGGGTTGCTCGTCCAAGGATTATTCAAGTAAGAGACATTCGAACTGAGACGGGAATTCTGCAGTGGACGACATCTTCCTGCATCTGCTCATCGTTTTCTCACCAGCAGACGCCATCTTGGAGGAACCTTCTCACCAGCAGACGCCATCTTGGAGGAACCTTCTCACCAGCAGACGCCATCTTGGAGGAACCTTCTCACCAGCAGACGCCATCTTGGAGGAACCTTCTCACCAGCAGACGCCATCTTGGAGGAACCTTCTCACCAGCAGACGCCATCTTGGAGGAACCTTCTCACCAGCAGACGCCATCTTGGAGGAACTTTCTCACCATAGGACGCTATCTTGTGTGGTACTTCACTACCGGATAAGTGAATCGTTTCCGGATCCCTCCAAACAAACCGACATTAAAAAAAACAAACAAACAAAAAAAAACGTGAGTTATTTGTACGTTGCATTTTTCTCATTGGCAATTTGATGTGCGTTGGTGATATTGTGTAGTTCGTGTCGTATTTCCCCAACAGAGCGTTGTGTTTGAATTACGTGTACCACCCCAATATTGTTTGCCTCCCCTGGGTGAATTGCCGTCCCATGTGGTGAAAGATATTGCTGAAATATTTCGATCCAGCCTCCTTTTAGACTCAGTGTTTTGTGCCTTGTCTTATGATAACTCGTAGCCAAGCTATGTCGACCAGAGAAGTGAGAGTTCAACCTGATCATGTTGACAGTCACGTGGGTGGCGATGTGAGCGACGCAATCAGCCTTGACCCGGTCACTAAACCCGATATGTTAGGAAGCGATCCCATCATGACTAAATGCATGCGTTCGACCTTCTGGACCGGGCTGACTCCGGTTCAACAACTCGACATGTATAACAGGGAGAATGACAGGGCAGAGGCAGAGCGTATTAAGCGAGAAGACCGAGAGCATGCGGCAGCAGAGAGAGAGCATGCGGCAGCAGAGAGAGAGCATGCGGCAGCGGAAGCTGAACGCGTCAGAGAGCATGAGTTGCGAATGTTGACTGAACGACTGCGGGCAGAGGTGTCTGCTGCAAGCGTCCCGGAAACTGTTCATGTTCGTTTGCCGGACTGGACGGGAGACACGAAGCCAGAAGCGTATCTGGAGATGGCGGAGAAGTTGTTGGCTTCCGGTGGCATTGATGAGAGCTTGTGGGTCGGCCATCTTGTTAGCCATCTATCTGAGAAGGCGAGGGAGGTATATGCGAGGATGGCAACCGAGGACGCAAACAAATACAGGAAATTGAAGGCCGAGATTTTGAACGCCTATGCGGTGTCCGCGTGTATTTATAGGCGTAATTTTTTCAGTTGGACTCGTCAGTCCAGTCAAACCTATGAGGAACATTCGCGGGTCTTGTTGGAACAGCTGCAGAGATGGTTCAAGGGGAGCAAGGTTGAGTTACCTCAAGCGGTTGCGGAACTCCTGGTGCGTTACCGTATCGATCAACAGCTTCCGCCTGACTTAGCGTTGTTTCTTGTCGACAAAGACACTGTTTCCTTGTCAGACTGCGTCAACCTTATTGATAAACATGTTTTGGCGTGCAAAATGTTGCAAGTCACGCAGTCGCGTCGTAAGACGGAGGATTCTGCGATCAAGACCGCCCCCCGTCTGCCCGGCGGCTGGATCGAGGGGAAGGGTTCTCCGATGCCCTCCACTGGTGGCGGTCGCGAGCTGCAGGCCAGGGCACGGCCCTGGTGCGATTTCTGCAAACGCGTGGGGCACGGTGGAGACCGCTGCTTCTCTAACCCAGCTAGTCCGGCCTACCGAGGCAACCCTGCTGTTAAATCGGAGGGAGGTCAGTGGAGGTCATCAACTGGGCCCTCGCACACGACGGTGGCATCGGTGACAGAGGTCACTGCCACCGAGGCTAATTCCATTCATCCTCTGTATCAGGATTATTCAGGGACAGCCTTAGTGGGTGGCCCTGATTCGGTGCTGAGGTTTGAGGCCCAATACCTTCGGGATACTGGGGCGACACTGTGTGTTCTCCGGGCGGGGGTAGTTCCGGCCTCTCAGATGTGTTATACCGGCGAGTATATCATCCTTCGGGGCATTAACCAGGTTCCTGGCCGGTATCCCCTTGCCCTCCTCGAGGTCCGGAGTGACATTTTTACGGGTCCAATGACCTGTGCGGTGGTACCCTACTACCCGGTACCCGGGGTCTCCTTGCTGATTGGCAATGATGCCATGGCCAGGGAGGAGTCATTGACTCTGACCTGTGGGGTGGTCACTAGATCCCAGAGTAAACAGGCGGAGAGAGTGGCGGAGTCAGACATATCTTCACTCTGGCCCGAGGAGCCTAGCGCCTCGACTCCAGTTCCCGACGGTGACGTTGCGTCAGTTGAAGTCCACCCGAGCCTCCCGTCAAGCCAACCTCAGGTGCCGTGCTCCTCAGGGACCGCTCCCGCCTGTAACACGGGGACCCCAGCTACGTGTTCGCCGGTCGGCGAATCCGGGGAGGAGGATCAGTCCTCCGAGGCGGTTAGCGACCTCAGTTCTGGGCCGGAAGTCACTCCCGCATTGTCTGCGGTAACCAGTTTAGTGGAGGATCAGCACTTCGATCCCACCCTTGCCATCCTCTGGGAAATGGGAGAAGACTCCGAGCCGGGACGGACAGGCTACTATGTGAATGGTGCAGGTGTGCTGATGCATAAGTATTCCCCAAAGAACATGTCCTCCACCCAGACGTGGAAGGTTCGACACCGAGTTGTCGTACCGGGGAGGCATCGTCAGTCAGTCATGCAATTGGCCCATGACAATATTTCCTCGGGTCATGTCGGAGCTGCCAAGACCTTAGCCAAGGTCAAGAATCAGTTCATATGGCCCGCCATGTCGCGAGACATCAAGCGCTATTGCGCTAGCTGTCCCATTTGTCAACGACTCGGAAAAGGAGTGAAGGTTTTCAAGGCACCCCTAAAGCCCCTCCCCGTGATCAGTCAGCCTTTCCAGTTTGTTGCCGCTGATTTTGTCGGACCTTTGCCCAAAACCAGTTCCGGGAAACGCTATTTGCTCACGGTCATATGTCAGGCTACCAAGTATGCAGAGGCTTATTCCTTGGAGCAAGCTGACTCCGCCCATGCCGTAGAGTCTCTCAAGGATTTGTTCAGTCGGCATGGCCTTCCGACTAAATTCCTTACGGATCGAGGCAGTGTGTTCTTGTCGGAAGTATTTGAAGGATTCCTGACCGAGCTAGGTGTTCAGCACCTGACCACCAGTCCGTAACGTCCTGAATGCAACGGCGCCTGTGAGCGGTTCAATGGGACTTTCAAAACGATGATCAAGGCGGTGACTGAGCAAGTAGGTGATGAGTGGGATCAGGTGATCCCCTGGCTCTTGTTCGCGTACCGGAGTGCTCCACATCGGAGTACCGGGTATTCTCCTTTTTTCTTGCTGTATGGTAGAGAGCCCAGAGGGCCCTTGCACCTCCTGTTTGAACGTTGGGTGGAATCCCCGCCGTCCACAGAACGTTCCATACCGGACCACATCCACGAGACTTGCTCGAGGATACACGATGCCTTAAAAGCTGCCGGTATCAGCCTGACGGATCAAGCCGTAGAGCGAAAGCTCCGTTACGACAAGAAGGCGAAGGCGGTGAGTTTCAAGGCTGGCGATCCGGTTTTGGTCCATCTGCCCCATGCCGGACGGCCCATGGTAACCTCTTATCAGGGGCCTTATCTCATCCGTGAGAAAGTCGGGAGCCATACTTACGTGGTGGACATGCCAGATAAGCGGATAAAAAAACGGATCACCCATGTCAACGCGTTGAAGCCATGGGTGGGGCGGCCGCACACGATCGCCCTAATAGGTGCCGCGGAGCACAGCAGCGACCTCTTAGGTGACGGAGGCAACGCAGGATGCCTCCCGGAGTATATTACTCCAACTCCCCTCGAGGTGTCCTATGACCCAACCCAATATTGGGTGGATCAAAGACCCGCGAAAGATCAGTTGCCGCAGTTGGAGCCTTTGACTCAACCACAGAAAAAAGATATGCAGGTGTTGTTTTGGGGCTATCCTAGTCTGTTCTCTGGCGGGATTGGAACCATGAGAGGTGTTCTCCATAACATCGACACCGGTGACCACCCGCCCATACGTCAATCATTCTACCGTGTGTCCCCGGAGAAAACTGACGTCATGAGACAAGAAGTCTCCAAGATGTTGGATTTGCGTGTCTGTCGACCCAGCAACAGTGAGTGGGCCTCTCCGCTCATTTTAGTCAAGAAAGCCGACGCCACTTGGCGACCTTGCGTCGATTACCGTCGCCTCAACAACGTATCAAAAGGGGATTCGTACCCGCTACCCCGTCTTGACGACCTGGTTGATCGTCTAGGGACCGCGAGTTTAATCTCTGTCCTTGATGCCATGAAAGGCTACTGGCAAATCCAGCTCACAGATCGGGCGCGTGAGGTCAGTGCCTTCTGCACATCTTTTGGCCACTTTGAGTTCATGGTTATGCCGTTTGGAGTCAGAGGTGGCCCGGCCACCTTCCAGCGAGCCATTAACCGGGTTCTCGCTGGGCTCGACGAATTCGCCGTGGCCTACATCGACGACATCGCCGTGTTCTCCCACACGTGGGAAGACCACGTTAAGCACCTCCAGGCCGTCTTTTCACGACTATCGGAGCATAACGTGACTCTCAACGCCGTCAAATGCCATGTGGGGCGCGGCCGAGTGAAGTACCTCGGTTATGAAGTGGGCAGTGGGCAATTAGCTCCGGTCAAAGCCAAAGTGGAGGCCTTAGTGGATTTCCCGCCGCCCGCCACCAAAAAGGATCTCAGACGATTCTTGGGAGTCACCGGTTTCTACCGACGGTTCATTCCGCGGTTCTCGGAAATCGCTGCCCCCTTAACCAACCTTCTCCGTGGCAGTAAGAAGGGGTCCATATCTCTTCTGTGGACCTCAGAGTGCGATGCGGCGTTCGATGCGCTGAAGAGAAGCCTTGCCAACCGACCGGTTCTAAAGGCACCCGATTTCTCCTTGCCGTTCCAAATTTTCACCGATGCATCCGATCTCGGGATCTCAGCCGTGCTCACGCAAAACGAGGATGATGTTGCGAAACCCGTCATCTACTACTCTCGCAAGCTGTTGCCCAGGGAGCGGAACTACAGTACCGTGGAGAAGGAGCTCCTCGCTATCATGGCGGCAATCCAGGTATTCGCTGTCTACATTGGCCATGGACCCATCATCATCTACAGCGACCACCACCCGCTCGGTTGGCTCAGCCACGCCAAAACCTCCAACCAGCGTATCCTGCGCTGGGCGCTTCTCCTCTCTGAATACGACCTCACAGTCAAACACGTGAAAGGAGTGGAGAACAGACTAGCTGACCTCCTTAGTCGCCATCTAGTAGATAAGGAACCCCAAGGTTAAGCTGGGCCCACAGGCGGAGAGGGGATACCGGTTTTGGTGTTCCTTTATTCCTCCCGAAAGAGACTTGCTCCTCGGTCCGTTTTCCCTCCTGTAAACACTTTCCCCAACTTGAGTTTGGCCCCCTTGTCTCTCTATTGTGCTTTGTGTGAAGTGTAACTCTTGGGGGGTAGATATTAATGCGGTGTATTGTGTTTAATATTGTGTTGTGGATAAACCTGGTTCATTGTATAAGCCTGTTAACGATTACCGCCATCATATTGCCATGTGATTTGCACCTACTACAAATACTGGTTTCAAAACGCCGTCTATCCGACGGGTTTTTTACTTAGGTGGGGAGGACTGTGAGAAACAACCTTGTTCTCACCAAATTAGTGCCCCGCCCACCACGTCACGTGACCTCCTTTCAGCCTCACGCGATTGGGTGGCTATTCGGCACGCGATTGGTGGAGGGTGAGAGAGCGGGCCGCCATCTTGTGCGACGGACGTGGCTCGAAGGCGTCGAGTGGAAAATAGAAAAACGGGGATTTTTTAAGCCTCACGACAGCCGAGTTGTGCTGATCGTTTATAGTTCTGTATTTTAAGAGTGAGTAACTCCGGAAGAGAACGAGTGATTCCCGGATATCGTAGATTGGAACTGTGAGTCATATTGCCTGTGTCGTGTTTGGAGCTTCTGGTGCCGACAGTTCCTGCAGGCTTTGTGCTGTGTATTCCACTCTGTTACCATCCATTGTTGTTGAGATCGAGCCAATAAATCATCGTGCCTACCCCTAGAGGCCGGTTAAAACACAGTTGTGTTTATTGAGTTCTCTTTGTCCACCCCGTGGACTACTTGAAGCCCGGACATTAACGTCAGTATTCCGGGCTGGAAGCATTTAACAGCCGGGATCGCGACAATATATATATATATATATATATATATATATATATATATATATATATATATATATATATGTGTGTGTGTGTGTGTGTGTGTGACATACAGTATAATATATGTAGAATAATGTGCGTCGGTGAATTAACAGTCAAAGGAAAGGTAAAGGTTAGCATGTTCACCGTGAAATGTAAATGAAATCCCTCACGTTTCGGGCATAGCACTTTGTCGAAGTATTTTTTATGGGAGGGAGGGCTGCTAAATTGAGAGGTTTAAATTAAGAAAGAGAAGGAAGAATGATGGGATAAGCAAAAAAGAGTTAGGGGAGTATGGGAGGATTGGAAAAAGAAAGTAACGAAGTTTGGGAGGGCATAGGAGTTCTTACATTAGGGTCTCAGTTCATGTCGGAGCTGAATGATGAAGGGCAGAATATTTGCAAACCAGATGGTATTCATAGAATACTTTCCCTGTGCAGTCAACTTGGTGCGAGCCATCTCTTCTGTTTTTGAACGTTTTTTTTTCTTTGATCCAATATGGCTGCCAGATCACGTGAGCAATTACATCATAAATTTTCATTCTCCAATGTAATTGTTGTGTAGATCATGCTCAATAAATTTCATATTGATCAGACTAGGCGTTGTCTCTGTCGAATTATGACGTCATAATTAAGGCACCAATGATGTCATTGTAAACAGCACCTATTCCCCGTGCGGAGTTCTTTACAATGAGCCACGTTTAAATTTTTTCCATGGAGCGGTTTGGAAGATATTGAGGTGTAACGATTTTCCAGGATGGCGTCTGTATCACGTGACCTATGCTATGTTCGTATGACGTCATAATTATGAATAAAAAAATGATACAGGCGGTGGCACTCCTATGGTAAAAATTTTGTGTCGATCGGACCAATGGTTGCCGAGAAAATGAATTTTAAAATGCAGACACGCATGCTACACGTACGCACGTACGCCGCACGCATGCGACCGAATGCCTAACCCTGCTTTTTGCTTCATGAGCGCAGGGTAACTACCAAAGGATATTTTATGAGGTTGGGGCGGGGGTGAATATACACAAGGAGAAACAACACAAAAAGATTAACAATGCCCCAGAGGGGAACAGAATTTGAAAGAATAATCATGTGTAGAAGAGATGGATGAACCACTGAGGTAGGGATGGGTAGAACATTTGAAAGACTGAAGAGAGGTGGACAAGACAATGGACACGGCAAGGCGGTTCCACAATCGTGAGGATAAAGGGATGGATGAATGCAGGTGAGCATCAGCCCGGAGTTTAGGAGGGTGAGCAGGTGAGGGTTTTTACAGGAACATTTGCGACTTACATTGGCTTTGGGAGGGCAGGAGGAGCAAGGCCAGATGGATGTGAGTTTGTGCAAATATAGAGAACCCACCATCGTGCCACTGGATGGGGATTGACGGTCCTTGGGATTCCGCCTCCTGTCTTGAGATCCCAATGATGCGAGAGGCCTTGTTTTTGACGTCTTAGCATGAGCAAGGTGGGAAGCAGGAACCTGGGCCCAGAGTCCGGAGACATAAAGGGAAAGGAAGTGAAGAGTCATCTCTGGACACGACACGGGATGGGAATGGGAAGGAGGTTAATCTTGCACGAAGAATGAATATCCCTTCACGTCGTTTGGGAAGGATTGTTGCTGCACACCATTTTGTGGGCAGGTAGCCAGGTTACCTCAATACTGCTTTTGCGCTTTAATGTTGTTTAAAATGTCTTTTACTTGCAACACTATGGACCAGCTCCATATTTGGAAGTCCCCTATCCAAAGCCTTTCACAAACCTGTAGAGGCCAATTTGTGACACGACAAGGGTGTCCTTCAACCAAGGGGGAATTTGGGTTCATCAGATCTCCAAACGTGTGGAAACGATGTTCCTTGGGGACTTGCAATTCCGATGAAAGGTATCTTGACAAACCTGGAGGAACGTTCATCCCACTTCCCAACCCGAAAACGTATCTTGAGTGAAGTTTGCATTGGATTAGAGTGTGTGGGAGACAGCATTCCTAAATCCATTAATTACAATGCAACAATGGTGGAATTTTCGATTGCCTCTCCACCACGCATCCTCCATCTACACATTGTGCAACCACCGCTATTCCCTATTGTTCCAATTCCAGATATTTATGTAAGGATCTGCAAAACATCCGTCACTTCCGAAATGAATATATGAACTGATATTTGTGAAAAACCTGTTGTTGTTGTTGAGACTGAAATTGCCAAAGTTTTGTTTTTTAACCGCTTTCCCTTGGGCCTTGTTTAAGCTGGAAGTGCCGCCCTTTATTACCACATGTAATATATAGGTTTGTCACATATCTAAGTCGATAGCAACGGAAGGCTTTTCCACCTGTTTTCTTTATAAACCGTGTTGGTCTTCATCCATATTGCAATGGATGCTCCATATGACGCTTCGTGAAATCAAAATTGTCCTTCAAACGGTCGAATGTTCGTAAACAACTGCTTCCTAATTGTGTGCCTTTTGTTCTCTCCTGAGTCTGGAATCACAAGAATGCCTAAGTGTTTGCTTTAGGCCATAAAGCCTGCTAATGCACCCTCACTTTGAATGCACTTCCTCCACTTCCTTAAAACCGTCCGCCTTCTAGAAGCTAATCTCTCTCGTCTCACCTCGTCTCATTCCTTCCCTTTGAATGGTTTGTTCTCATTTTTGTTTGATTAGTCCTGAAGTGCTTTACTCTCACGTTTGTAATGTTATGTAAGGATTTTCTATTACCATTTTGTCGAGGACCGACGGTGATGGTCTCATGATATCTGAAAGGGAGAGCCCATTGCTGATAGTTCACCATTGTGTTCACATCACAGTTTGATCACGTGCTTCAAATCAACCAATTGCTTTGACGTGAACGCCTCACACACTCGATTTGATGTCTGGTTTGTGTGTATTTATGAATTGCGGAGAATGGATCATCGAAAGGATGATCTGTTGACTTTAAATCCAAGGGGAAACTGATATAAACTTGTGGATTCTCTCTTCCACCCCCTACATTGCCCTTGAGTTGATTGTAAAGTTGAATCCTTGAAGTTTGGTGAAATCTGGCTAGAGTGGATATTGATGCTCCATCTCCCTCTGTATGCCACGTATATACACCTCCTCTACTCCCATCACACACCTTCCCCCCAATATCCTCTTCCTTCTCTTCCCACTTCCTCTTTCCCTTTTCTCAAATTTAATTTTCTTTCTCTATTTATTCCCCCACTAGTGGAGACCTAATATATACTTGACGCCCCTTTTTGAACTTTATTCTCATTACTTCACCGGACACCTTGTTGATTGAGCCTTGAACGTTTTTATAGAAATAATGAAGGAGGTGAATGGAAATGGTGGGTGACTAAAAACAGCTGTGAGCTACAACCTTGGAGCAGTGGAGGGAGGAACAATATTGGACAGAGATACGGAGGCGATTCCACAGGTGGGAAAAAGAAGCACAGAGGAATAGAGGCGAGTAAGAAGCCAGGACGGAATTTGAAAGGTTGACGAGGAGAGGGTTGCTGGATGAATACCTTCGTCCTGCTCGAGCTGGGGAGGGGTGCGTAGATGTTGAGGATATGGGATGAGAGGTAGTGGTCGCAGCGCTCCGCCTCTGTTCAAACAGGCTTTGATCCTGACTCTGATATTCTCCACAACTCATCTGCAAGTGGCTGGAGTGGTAGCCTGATGGTAGACCTCCACCTCCTACTTCAGGACAGTCACGGTTCGAGGTTTGTTGGTGTAAAGTTGACGTTTAGCAGCACCCCAAAATAAAAAATCCAATGGATTCCAATCCGGGCTGTGGGGTGCCCACTCATGCGCTGCGCCCAGGCTGATGGCACGATTTCCAAACAGCTCGTGGAGCAAGTCGATGGTTTCACCTGTAGTATGAGGTGGGAGATCATCCTGCATGAACCATGCAAGTAAGTCTGAGTTGGTTTGGAGACGGTAGTTGAGCGAGATCAGCATGGAATTGGCGTAAGAATTGGCGTACCGCTCACCATTGATTGTCATGGTCTTACCATTGGCACCCTTGAACCAATATGGTCCCAGAATACCCCATCTGGCATTCAATGTACAGAAGCAAGTGGACTTGGGGCCCTTGAGAGACATCTCAGACATGTCCTCAGGAGGATCAGCACCCCGGAAGATGTTGTGATTGTTAATGGCCCCATTCAAATGGAAGTGTGCGTCATCACTGAACCACAAGTACTTGATCCAATTTGGGTACCTTTCCATTCGGTCACTGAACCAATCACACATTGTCCCTCATCTTGCCATTTCATTCCGAGTTAGTGTATGCCTTACAGATATGATAGTCTGTTGTTGGCTTTTGGGATTCTAGGGTTCTGAGTTCAAATCCCGATCTGTTAAAATTTTGTTCAAATCCCTGTCTGTTCCAATCTTGTTCAAATCCCGGTCTAATTTCGATCTGTTCCGATCTTGTTGAAATCCCGATCTGTTCCAATCTTGTTCAAATCCAATCTTTCATGTACTTATGTGCTTAACTGTGCAGCAAATTTGAAAATGTCAGTGAATTGATGAATAATCTTCAGCATTCTCACATGAAACTAATTGCAGTCACTCAAACAAACGTTAAACAAGACAAGTACAGATACATTCAAAGTACACCGCCGCCATGCCAAATAAATAAATATCCTCCAGCGCGGCATTGCCGGGTGCCTTCGTTCCAATGCCTGAGATATTGCCCAGCTCATAGAGACTGCATCGGGAGGGAGAAGTGTACAATATAATTGATTGGTTAATTGCATAATTAAAATCAATAAATAATGATCATAAAATATTTTCTTCATCAATTGGCTAAGAGCATAACGAAACCACATGTGCTTCATGTGAAGCTGTAACTTTTTGAAAAATAATTAAATAAATCATTAATAGGAAAAAATTAAATAATTAATTGATTAATTCATAAATAATTAATCGATTAATTGATTAATCAATGAATCAAAAATATCCTTTAAAGCCACATCACTTGGTCACTGTTGTCTCAAAATATCAATTTCCTAGCTCAAAAGGTGCCTGAGATATTGCCCAGATGAGAAGGAAAGTAAATAATTGATTAATTAATGAAAATAAATAAATAATAACAATAATTGTTTAAAAAAAAAAATTAATCAATTGGTTAATAGAACACCTAAACCACCACCATTTTATCTGAATCTGTAACTTAAATTTTTAAAATTAATTAAGTCGTTAATCGAATAATTAAATAATTAATCGATTAATTGATTAATCAATGAATCAAAATAACATTTACAGCCAAATCAGTTAGTCATTGGCATGTCCAAATATCAGCTTCCTAACTCAAAAGGTGCCTGAGATAATGCCGAGAAGAGAAAGGAAATAAACAAGTACTTAATCGATAGAGAGAGAGAGACAAATAGAGAGAGAGAGAGAGGAAGACAAATGATAAATTGCGAAAGATGATGGGAATAAAGTCTGTGATTGATGCTGTGAAGAGGAACAGGTTGAGATGGTTTGGTCATGTGTTGAGGAAGGATGAAAGTGACTGGGTGAGAAGAGTGATGGAAATGAATGTAGAAGGACGTAGAGGACGGGGAAGACCGAGAAAGACTTGACTAAAGATGGTGGAAGAAGAAATGCGGGCAAGGGGGTTAACAAGGGGAGATGCAGAAAATAGGGCAAAATGGAAAAGATTGCCATGGGGCCCGCAAGGCTAACCCCCGCTCTAGCAGGGAAAATGGCCTTAAAATGCATGTTGTTGTTGTTGTGTTGTTATAATATATAAAATAACCACCTTTAGAGGCCATTTTTCCCCGCAAAGCGGGGGTTGGCCTTTTTCGGGAACCGTGGTTGTTGTTGTTTTTTCGGTCCCCTTTTTGAAGCAATGTTTTACGGCCGGATGCCCTTCCTGACGCCAACCCTTTTTGCCGCCTTTAACGACAAACAGGGAATTACCAGTGAACTGGTACTCAATTAGCCGACCTCGGAAGGATGACAGGCTGAGTCAACCCCCCTGGCGTTAATTCAGCAATTGACCGGGATTCGAACCCAGGATCCTTGGCATCCTAAGCCGGCACCCTAGCCGCTAGCCCAACACCAGGGTTGTTAATCGATAATAATTAAGTAACTAATCAATTAATTGATTAATCAAAAAACAAAAAGTACCCTTTTTGCCAAAGCATGTGCTCACCATTGTGCCGAAATTTCAGCTTCCTAGCTCAAAGGATGGCTGAGATATCGCCCGGACAAACAAACAAGAAAGAAAACAAACAACCAGAGTGAAAACTGAGTACTCCCTTTCAGCGCGCGTCATCACCGGGCCCCCTTCGGTGCCCGGCAATGACGTCATGCAGCGTCTGCATATGGCATAGGAAAGGAGTGGTGTACAACATGATCTGATAATTTTGAAGAATTGTTGTGCTGATTCATGGTGAATATGCAAATATAAATGGTTGGTCCACATTGTTTAAATGTCCTGAAAATGCAGGTATCTGCTGATGTTGGAGTCCGTAGAAGACGCCGTCTCGGATCGGGTTTCATTTAAACTTTTGAAATTCCATGTGACCATTGAATATTGAGCCTGGTGTTGTCTTAACGGTTAAGGTGGCTGGCTTAAGATTGCAAGGTCCTGAGTTCACGCCCCTGTCACCCGTTGAATTAGCACCAGGTGGGTTGACTCAGCCTGTCAGCCTTCTGAGGTCGGTAAAATGAGTACCAGCTTACTGGGATGAATAGGCCTTCCATCCGCGTGTCCTGCATCGGAGTGGTGACCCATCCAGGATTGTGCCCAATAGTATAGAAACTGCTTCGGCAGCCATATGTATCAAAAGGAGTGGTCATGGCCATCATTGAATATTTCCCCTTTTATTGAGTGGTCCACAGTAACTTCCTTCTGGAGATCCCCCATGGCCTGCCCATCCCTTTTCCAGACTCCAGCAGATTTCTTACCTGAACCTGGCAAATGCAGCCCATTTGACACTTGGCCATGTAACACATTTTTGGCTTTGAAAATTCCATTCATTCCACAATCAGTGTTCAAATCACACCGACTGGACTGAAAGAAGTTAATCATTCCTGAGCACATGGCCTTTTTTGAAACCATGAAATGTGCGTGCTTGTTTTGGAAGAAAGATGAATAAGTTTGCTTCCGTATATGAAGAGTGTGCTTATCTTGGTGATGTGAGAGAACCTCACAACAACCTCCCACAACAACAACAACAACAACAACCTGTATGGACATCTGCACTTTAGATATCCAACAACTGATGAAACTTTTAACCACTTTCGCTCCCCACATATGGTCCCATCTGTTCTCCTGCCAATCTCGTCTTCTTTTTCATCGCCTCGGTCCACACTTTCAAACTATACCTCCTCCAATATCTCTTTATGTCCTTCTCTCGACTTTCTTTTAGCTTTCGATTTTACCCACCCACACCCACAACAAACCTAATTTTGTAGGACGTAGGTGACCCTTTTTGAGATGAGACCTTTTTTTTTTTACCAGGGTGACATTGCCAATAAATTACCAGGGTGGCATTGCCAATAAATTACCAGGGTGACAGGGTGGCATGACAACCCAATGCCACCCACAAAAATTACCAGGGTGGCATTGCCAATAAATTGCCAGGGTGGCATTGCCAATAAATTACCAGGGTGGCATCGCCAATAAATTACCAGGGTGGCATCGCCAATAAATTACCAGGGTGGCATTGCCAATAAATTACCAGGGTGGCATCGCCAATAAATTACCAGGGTGGCATTGCCAATAAATTGCCAGGGTGGCATTGCCAATAAATTACCAGGATGGCATCGCCAATAAATTACCAGGGTGGCATCGCCAATAAATTACCAGGGTGACATCGCCAATAAATTACCAGTGTGGCATCGCCAATAAATTACCAGGGTGGCATTGCCAATAAATTACCAGGGTGACAGGGTGGCATGACAATCCAATGCCACCCACAAAAATTATCAGGGTGGCATTGCCAATAAATTACCAGGGTGGCATCGCCAATAAATTACCAGGGTGGCATCGCCAATAAATTACCAGGGTGGCATCGCCAATAAATTACCAGGGTGGCATCGCCAATAAATTACCAGGGTGGCATCGCCAATAAATTACCAGGGTGGCATCGCCAATAAATTACCAGGGTGGCATTGCCAATAAATTACCAGGGTGGCATCGCCAATAAATTACCAGGGTGGCATTGCCAATAAATTACCAGGATGACATCGCCAATAAATTACCAGGGTGACATCGCCAATAAATTACCAGGGTGGCATCGCCAATAAATTACCAGGGTGGCATTGCCAATAAATTACCAGGGTGACATCGCCAATAAATTACCAGGGTGACATCGCCAATAAATTACCAGGGTGGCATCGCCAATAAATTACCAGGGTGGCATTGCCAATAAATTACCAGGGTGACAGGGTGGCATGACAATGCAATGCCACCCACAAAAATTACCAGGGTGGCATTGCCAATAAATTACCAGGGTGGCATCGCCAATAAATTACCAGGGTGGCATTGCTAATAAATTACCAGGGTGGCATTGCCAAAAAATTACCAGGGTGGCATCGCCAATAAATTACCAGGGTGGCATCGCCAATAAATTACCAGGGTGGCATCACCAATAAATTACCAGGGTGACATCGCCAATAAATTACCAGGGTGGCATTGCCAATAAATTACCAGGGTGACAGGGTGGCATGACAACCCAATGCCACCCACAAAAATTACCAGGGTGGCATTGCCAATAAATTACCAGGGTGGCATTGTCAATAAATTACCAGGGTGGCATCGCCAATAAATTACCAGGGTGGCATTGCCAATAAATTACCAGGGTTGCATCTCCAATAAATTACCAGGGTGGCATTGCCAATAAATTACCAGGGTGGCATGGCCAATAAATTACCAGGGTGACAGGGTGGCATGGCAACCCAATGCCACCCACAAAAATTACCAGGGTTGCATTGCCAATAAATTACCAGGGTGGCATTGCCAATAAAATACCAGGGTGACAGGGTGGTATGACAACTCAATGCCACCCACAAAATTTACCAGGGTGGCATTGCCAATAAATCAAGTTTGTCCTATTCTTGAGGTTGGCCTTTTCGGAGTGTCCATCTCAGCTCGTAGGTCCTGATGTTGGAATCCCAGGTTCAAATCCCATATTATATATTGATTTATGCACCGTCTCCTAATTGCACTCGATGTACAAGAACGTCAATGAGTCCCATTGTCACACATGTCGATTATGTGCAAACTCTTCTGGGAATCTTCAACACTGCAGACAAAACTTCGTGGAACCCAGACCCGACATCTTTAAGACATGTACACACTACTCTCAGTATGACTTGTTAAACGACCCTGATTATTGCCACGTTATTGTGGCGGTAGAAGGTTTGTGACCCAAGTCTTTCACGAAGGGGCTGGCCAGGCCTGACGTTCGACCGAATTGGGAGGATTGTTATGATGCATTTGCGGTGCCCACGATAGCTCACCTACTCTTCACCAAAGACCCCGTGGGTTCTTCAACGTCCACCAACTGATACCAGCAGATGGGACGCCCGCTTTAAGTACACCAACCAGGAACAATTCTGCCATTCAAAATGAGACAAAAAAAGCACTAAGTCAGGATTATCTCCAATTTGACTTTCAATGATTATTTGACCTTCGCTCGTGTCCGACCGTGGCTCCACTGTCAGTACGTCTCTGTTTACCTTTACCTGTTACTTTGCTCTTCCTCCATTTTGTTGCTCTTTTTCCTCTTCCTTTTCAAGAGCCTCAGTTTTATATTTCTTTTTAATGCTGAATAATTTATTGGAGGGTATAATCCCCAGCAGTTAATTGTCTATTTTACAAAATCATTGTTTTAAATTTGATTACCTCGATATATAGTGTTACTAGCCAGGTAACGGTGCTACACACAGGTGGGAGTCCGAGTTGGCCAAAAAAAACAAAACAAAGTTTGGAGAAATTTTATGGAAAATCCCACTCACTTTAGGACCTCAAAAGTTACACAGAAAGTTTGGTGGGGCTGGCCCCAAAATTGAGGGACTAGTTCGGGCGAAGACGGACAGACAGACAGACAGACCTGCTTTATTGTATAGATTTATAGGTACTAGGGCATGCCCGTACGTGGGTGCCCGTTCCTTGCCAAAAAAAAAAAAAAACGCTACCCGTACGCTCTACCCCGCCCGTACGCCCGTACGCCCGTAAACAAAAAAAACAACGCTCTTCGCTTCCGCCCTTCGCTCTGACTGAATTGGGAGAAATAATGCGCATAAGAAATCGAGAAATTATTATTTTCTCCGGAAGAAATCGAATTACGAACCGTAATGGCGCACGCGCTCGGCTCGGCTCGCTCTCACATCGGCCACGCCTACGCAACAACGCGTTCTGTGATTGGCTGCCGGAAGTGCAGTCTTCACTGTCCGGAAGGTCGCATATCGCAGTTACGATGAATCGCAAATTAGTTTTAATTAGTTTTAAAACATAGTTGAACGCCAACATAGTTTGCCAACGTGAAATAAATGAATACGCTCTCAAATGTGCCGTCCGAGGCAGAGTCTGTTCGCCACGTTCGGCACACGTGATAGCTCGCTGCTCTCTGATTGGTTGAATCGTTTTTTGGACATAGCTCGGTAACTACTTCTCCGATTAATATGAAACCTTGAAAAGGCACATCCTCGGGTCCCCAGCAATATACCTGGCAAGTTTAAAGTATATCGGACCCGTGGTTGTCGAGAAACAGCGGTCACAGACATACAGACATACAAACATACAAACATACAAACATACAAACATACACACAGAGATTACTGGAATTATAGATAGATAAATAGGTGGATTGAACAGTAGGTGACAAGATGTTACAATCTGAAATTGAAAATTAAGAAGTTTCACTTAGTTTTCTTTTTCTGTCCCACTGATCGGTCAGATCTGGATTCGGACCTGAACCAGAATCGAATCTGCTTGTTCTTGTCCCCAAACCAACTCGTCCGCCTAGTTTTGTCATAACTCGTCCACACCTTTTGAAATACCTTGCTGTACATCGTTTTTGATGGACGGACACTATACGGTTGATAGAGTTTAACCTTGGAACACGATTTTTGTTTGAATGATGATGATGATTTTTTTTTAAAGTACATTTACCTGAATGAACCTGCCTAATGAAAGGCCTCTCACCCCTCCCTGCGTCATGCCTCTTGCTCCACATGGTTTCATGTTTTGATTTCATTTCGAAATGTTCAGGTTTATAAGATTTTGATTTTTATGAGCGGAATGTCCATTTGATTAATAAAATTGGGGTCTACTCTCCTCTTGTACCGGAACTGTTAAGGAAATGTTTATCATGGACGCCGAGTGAGCGTATGTTTCGAGTTGGCAGTTTGCAGACATCACATGGTTGTGGGTATGTCCGAGTTGGCATTTTGTGGACATCACATGGTTGTGGGTATGTCCGAGTTGGCATTTTGTGGACATCACATGGTTGTGGGTATATCCGAGTTGGCATTTTGTGTACATCACATGGTTGTGGGTATGTCCGAGTTGGCAGTTTGTGTACATCACATGGTTGTGGGTATGTCCGAGTTGGCATTTTGTGGACATCACATGGTTGTGGGTATGTCCGAGTTGGCATTTTGTGGACATCACATGGTTGTGGGTATGTCCGAGTTGGCATTTTGTGGACATCACATGGTTGTGGGTATATCCGAGTTGGCATTTTGTGGACATCACATGGTTGTGGGTATGTCCGAGTTGGCATTTTGTGGACATCACATGGTTGTGGGTATATCCGAGTTGGCATTTTGTGGACATCACACGGTTGTGGGTATGTCCGAGTTGGCATTTTGTGGACATCACATGGTTGTGGGTATGTCCGAGTTGGCATTTTGTGGACATCACATGGTTGTGGGTATATCCGAGTTGGCATTTTGTGGACATCACACGGTTGTGGGTATGTCCGAGTTGGCATTTTGTGGACATCACATGGTTGTGGGTATGTCCGAGTTGGCATTTTGTGGACATCACATGGTTGTGGGTATATCCGAGTTGGCATTTTGTGGACATCACATGGTTGTGGGTATATCCGAGTTGGCATTTTGTGGACATCACATGGTTGTGGGTATATCCGAGTTGGCATTTTGTGTACATCACATGGTTGTGGGTATGTCCGAGTTGGCAGTTTGTGTACATCACATGGTTGTGGGTATGTCCGAGTTGACAGTTTGTGTACATCACACGGTTGTGGGTATGTCCGAGTTGGCAGTTTGTGTACATCACATGGTTGTGGGTATGTCCGAGTTGACAGTTTGTGTACATCACACGGTTGTGGGTATGTCCGAGTTGGCAGTTTGTGTACATCACATGGTTGTGGGTATGTCCGAGTTGGCATTTTGTGTACATCACATGGTTGTGGGTATGTCCGAGTTGGCAGTTTGTGTACATCACACGGTTGTGGGCATGTCTGAGTTGGCAGTTTGTGTACATCACACGGTTGTGGGCATGTCCGAGTTGGCAGTTTGTGTACATCACATGGTTGTCGACATGTCCAAGTTGGCAGTTTGTGTACATCACATGGTTGTGGGTATGTCCGAGTTGACAGTTTGTGGACATCACATGGTTGTCGACATGTCCGAGTTGGCATTTTGTGGACATCACATGGTTGTGGATATATCCGAGTTGGTAGTTTATGTACATCACATGGTTGTGGGCATGTCCGAGTTGGCAGTTTGTGTACATCACACGGTTGTGGGCATGTCCGAGTTGACAGTTTCTGTACATCACATGGTTGTGGGCATGTCCGAGTTGGCAGTTTGTGTACATCACACGGTTGTGGGTATATCCGAGTTGGCAGTTTGTGTACATCACACGGTTGTGGGTATGTCCGAGTTGACAGTTTGTGTACATCACACGGTTGTGGGTATGTCCGAGTTGACAGTTTCTGTACATCACATGGTTGTGGGCATGTCCGAGTTGGTAGTTTGTGTACATCACACGGTTGTGGGTATGTCCGAGTTGACAGTTTCTGTACATCACATGGTTGTGGGTATGTCCGAGTTGGTAGTTTGTGTACATCACACGGTTGTGGGTATGTCCGAGTTGACAGTTTCTGTACATCACATGGTTGTGGGTATATCCGAGTTGACAGTTTGTGGACATCACATGGTTGTGGGTATATCCGAGTTGGCAGTTTGTGTACATCACACGGTTGTGGGTATGTCCGAGTTGGTAGTTTGTGTACATCACACGGTTGTGGGTATGTCCGAGTTGACAGTTTCTGTACATCACATGGTTGTGGGTATATCCGAGTTGACAGTTTGTGTACATCACATGGTTGTGGGTATGTCCGAGTTGGTAGTTTGTGTACATCACACGGTTGTGGGTATGTCCGAGTTGACAGTTTCTGTACATCACATGGTTGTGGGTATGTCCGAGTTGACAGTTTCTGTACATCACATGGTTGTGGGTATGTCCGAGTTGACAGTTTGTGTACATCACATGGTTGTGGGTATGTCCGAGTTGGTAGTTTGTGTACATCACACGGTTGTGGGCATGTCCGAGTTGGCAGTTTGTGTACATCACACGGTTGTGGGTATGTCCGAGTTGGCAGTTTGTGGACATCACACGGTTGTGGGTATGTCCGAGTTGGCAGTTTGCAGACATCACACGGTTGTGGGTATGTCCGAGTTGGCATTTTGTGTACATCACACGGTTGTGGGTATGTCCGAGTTGGCAGTTTGCAGACATCACACGGTTGTGGGTATGTCCGAGTTGGCAGTTTGCAGACATCACACGGTTGTGGGTATGTCCGAGTTGGCATTTTGTGTACATCACATGGTTGTGGGTATATCCGAGTTGGCATTTTGTGTACATCACATGGTTGTGGGTATATCCGAGTTGGCATTTTGTGGACATCACATGGTTGTGGGTATATCCGAGTTGGCATTTTGTGTACATCACATGGTTGTGGGTATGTCCGAGTTGGCAGTTTGTGTACATCACATGGTTGTGGGTATGTCCGAGTTGACAGTTTGTGTACATCACACGGTTGTGGGTATGTCCGAGTTGGCAGTTTGTGTACATCACATGGTTGTGGGTATGTCCGAGTTGACAGTTTGTGTACATCACACGGTTGTGGGTATGTCCGAGTTGGCAGTTTGTGTACATCACATGGTTGTGGGTATGTCCGAGTTGGCATTTTGTGTACATCACATGGTTGTGGGTATGTCCGAGTTGGCAGTTTGTGTACATCACACGGTTGTGGGCATGTCTGAGTTGGCAGTTTGTGTACATCACACGGTTGTGGGCATGTCCGAGTTGGCAGTTTGTGTACATCACATGGTTGTCGACATGTCCAAGTTGGCAGTTTGTGTACATCACATGGTTGTGGGTATGTCCGAGTTGACAGTTTGTGGACATCACATGGTTGTCGACATGTCCGAGTTGGCATTTTGTGGACATCACATGGTTGTGGATATATCCGAGTTGGTAGTTTATGTACATCACATGGTTGTGGGCATGTCCGAGTTGGCAGTTTGTGTACATCACACGGTTGTGGGCATGTCCGAGTTGACAGTTTCTGTACATCACATGGTTGTGGGCATGTCCGAGTTGGCAGTTTGTGTACATCACACGGTTGTGGGTATATCCGAGTTGGCAGTTTGTGTACATCACACGGTTGTGGGTATGTCCGAGTTGACAGTTTGTGTACATCACACGGTTGTGGGTATGTCCGAGTTGACAGTTTCTGTACATCACATGGTTGTGGGCATGTCCGAGTTGGCAGTTTGTGTACATCACACGGTTGTGGGTATGTCCGAGTTGACAGTTTGTGGACATCACATGGTTGTGGGTATGTCCGAGTTGACAGTTTGTGTACATCACATGGTTGTGGGTATGTCCGAGTTGGTAGTTTGTGTACATCACACGGTTGTGGGTATGTCCGAGTTGACAGTTTCTGTACATCACATGGTTGTGGGTATATCCGAGTTGACAGTTTGTGTACATCACATGGTTGTGGGTATGTCCGAGTTGGTAGTTTGTGTACATCACACGGTTGTGGGTATGTCCGAGTTGACAGTTTCTGTACATCACATGGTTGTGGGTATGTCCGAGTTGACAGTTTCTGTACATCACATGGTTGTGGGTATGTCCGAGTTGACAGTTTGTGTACATCACATGGTTGTGGGTATGTCCGAGTTGGTAGTTTGTGTACATCACACGGTTGTGGGCATGTCCGAGTTGGCAGTTTGTGTACATCACACGGTTGTGGGTATGTCCGAGTTGGCAGTTTGTGGACATCACACGGTTGTGGGTATGTCCGAGTTGGCAGTTTGCAGACATTACACGGTTGTGGGTATGTCCGAGTTGGCATTTTGTGTACATCACACGGTTGTGGGTATGTCCGAGTTGGCAGTTTGCAGACATCACACGGTTGTGGGTATGTCCGAGTTGGCAGTTTGCAGACATCACACGGTTGTGGGTATGTCCGAGTTGGCATTTTGTGTACATCACATGGTTGTGGGTATATCCGAGTTGGCATTTTGTGTACATCACATGGTTGTGGGTATATCCGAGTTGGCATTTTGTGGACATCACATGGTTGTGGGTTTATCCGAGTTGGCATTTTGTGTACATCACAAGGTTGTGGGCATGTCCGAGTTGGCATTTTGTGTACATCACAAGGTTGTGGGTATGTCCGAGTTGGCAGTTTGCAGACATCACACGGTTGTGGGTATGTCCGAGTTGGCATTTTGTGTACATCACATGGTTGTGGGTATATCCGAGTTGGCATTTTGTGTACATCACATGGTTGTGGGTATATCCGAGTTGGCATTTT